>NC_044984.1:127243841-127263624 GCF_008728515.1 Papio anubis | reverse complement strand
GGTAGTAGAGACGGGTTTCATCAGAGCAGCTGTGATGGTGTCATCTCCTGACCTCGCGGATCCTCCCGCTCGCCTCCCAAAGTACTGGGATTACAGGCTTGAGCCACTGCTCGCCTACTCACAGCTTTTTCTGAAATCTCAACCCATGTAGCATCTATAATATAGTAACAGGCCTGATGAGACCTTGTCTGAAATTCCTAAAACAACTAGGTCCTAAGATTTTTTCCCCCATGAAGAGAGATGGCCAGTAGCGTAGTCTGTGCTCTCTGTGGAATCGTAGGCAATTTTCTATTTGATTTTTAAAAATTGGTTATTATGGAGCCAAATAAAGAAAAGTCTTGTTTGTCAGATGTTTCTTCAGTAGAAAAGTTTCCATCTAAGCATCTACTTTGGGAAATATTTATTTTTAATTTTTTTTTAGATAAGGTCTCCCTTTGTCACCCAGGCTGGAGTATAGTGGCACAGTCACAGCTCACTGCAGCCTTGACCTGTCTGGACTCATGAGCTCCTTCCACTTCAGCCTCCCCAGTAGCTGAGACTACCACCACACCCAGCTAATTTGTAAAATTTTGGCTTTTTTGGAGAGACAGGGTCTCACTATGTTGCCCAGGCTGGTCTCAAACTCTGGGCTCAAGTGATCCTCTGCTTTGGCCTCCCAAAGTGCTGGGATTACAGGAGTGAGCCATAATGCACAGCAGGGAAATATTTCAGGTTGCAGATGTCTAGGTACTATTCCCATTGTTTTTTAGGTCTGAGTATGTGCAGTTTGGAAAAGCTGTAAAGATAGATATTATGTTCCCCTATTAATTTAGACCCACTTCTCATGTGGAATGAGAGGAATTGAAAATAAATGAGTCATGAAATAACTTTGTAGGATTTTAATTTAGAAGACTATAAAACCATAAAATATTCAGCAATTCAGTATTTGAACATGAAGCATTTGTGTTAAAGTGCAAAATTCTCAAGATTAATGATACTGAAAGGAACTACTTTAGAAGCTCAATGATAAGTGAATAATATTTATCCTACCTATATTGAAGGCTTGTTATGTGCTATGCAGTGGGGGTACATTAGTGAAAAAGACAAACCTGTTCCCTACCCTCATACAGTTTACATTCTACTGGGAGAGATATGAGTAAAAGGATTACCTATTTGATAAGTACTATGAAGGAAAGAAAGAAAGAGGGTATTTGTTTGTGTGCCATCAAAATGACATTTTGGTGGGCGTGATATGGTGGCTCATGCCTGTAATCCCAGTGCTTTGGGAGGCCAAGACAGGAGTATTGCTTGAGGCCAGGAGTTGAAGGCCAACCCGGGCAACATAGCAAGACCCCATCTCTACAACAAGAATATGAAAAATTAGCCAGGCATGCTGGCACACACCAACAGTCTCAGCTACTTGTGTGACTAAGGCAGAAGGATCACTTCAGCCTGAAAGTTTGCAGCTGCAGTGAGGTATGACCCTACCTCTTCATTCCTTGGGCAACACAGTGATATCCTGACTAAAAAATCGCAAAATACTACTTTTAAGTCTACATATAAACTACTTTATTATTGTTTACCATTTAATTCATTAATTTGGATAGACTTTTTTTTTTTTTTTTTTTTGAGATGAAGTCTCACTCTGTCGCCAGGCTTGAGTGCAGTGGTACAATCTAAGCTCACTGCAACCTCCACCTCCCAGGTTCAAGCAATTCTCCTGCCTCAGCCACCCGAGTAGCTGGGATTACCGGTGTGCTCCACCATGCCTGGCTAATTTTTGTATTTTTAGTAGAGACGGGATTTTGCCATGTTGACCAGGCTGGTCTCAATCCCTTGACCTCGTAATCTGCCTGCCTCAGCCTCCCAAAGTGCTGGGATTGCAGGCGTGAGCCACCGCGCCTGGCCTGGATAGACATATTTTTAATCCCATCTTGATTTGATTTTAATTTAAAATTGTTGTTTTCCTTTGTTCTCACATCTTATAAGACAATTTTCTGTAAACTCTTCAAGTGGATCTCACACTTGTCTATATATGACTCTTGCTTTTGATCTTCAAACTTCTTTTCATAGTCTTTTTCATCTCAATGAATAGTATTATCATATTTATTTATGCCTGAAACACTGAATGTTTCTTTCTTTCTTTCTTTTTCTTTTTTTTTTTTTTGAGAAGGAGTCTCTCTGTGTTGCCAGGCTGGAGTGCAGTGGTGCGATCTCAGCTCACTGCAACCTCTGACTCCCTGGTTCAAGTGATTCTCCTGCCTCAGCCTCCTGAGTAGCTGGGATTACAGGCATGCACCACCACACCCAGCTAATTTTGTATTTTTAGTAGAGATGGGGTTTCACCATGTTGGCTAGGATGGTCTCGATCTCCTGATCTCATGATTCGCCCACCTTGACCTCCCAAAGTGCTGGGATTACAGGCATGAGCCACCACACCTGAACAACACTGAGCCTTTCTTTAATTTTCCATATCAGCAGTGGTGCTTCCTCTGAAATTCCATTTTATTTTTGAGATGGGGTCTCAGTCACCCAGGCTGACGTGCAGTGGCTCACTCTCAGCTCACACAACCTCCGCCTCCCAGGCTGAAGTGATGCTCCCATCTCAGCTTCCCAAGTAGCTGGGATTACAGGCATGCACCACCACACCCGGCTAATTTTTGTATTTGGGTAGAGATGGGGTTTCAATATGTTGGCCAGGCTGGTCTTGAACTCCTGGGGTCAAGTGATCCACCCACCTCAGCCTCCTAAAGTGCTGGGATTCCAGGCATCAGTCACCACAGCCAGCCTGCTTCATCTGAAATTCTGATGTCTGAAAATTAGATGAGGCTTTTCGCCTCAAGAAAAGAGTAGTTTTGGGGGTTTTTTTTGTTTGTTTTTGTTTGTTGTTTGTTTTGAGCCTCTGTCTCACTCTGTCTCCTAGGGTGGAGTGCAGTGATGCAGTTATGGCTCACTGCAACCTCAACCTCTCAGGCTATAGTGATCCACCCCCTCTGCCTCACAAGTAACTGGGACTTAAGGTGTGCACCACCACACATGGCTAATTTTAGAAAAAAAATATTTGTAGAGACAGGTTCTCTGTATGTTGCCCAGGCTGGTCTCAAACTCCTGGGCTGAAGACAAGCAGTCCTCCCACCTCAGCCTCCCAAAGTGCTGGGATTGTAGGTGTGAGCTGCCACCAGGCCCAGCCTCGTTTTATATTTGAGACTGTGCCAGATCTTTTCATCTTGCAGAGTACTTCCTGAGAATATTACCCCACAATTGCTAGTAAAGAATATCATCAAAAAGTCAATAAACTTTTAAAATATGCAATAAATGGTCTTGTAGAAATCACAAACAATTGTACTTATTGGATGAAAATATCTATCCTACTATTATACAAAAAATTATTATGGTTAGGAGTAATTTCCAATGATAGCATTACATATAGATACAATATATACTTTATAGATTCAATTATAGGTTCAATTAAAGGAGGATGAATGTGAAGAAGTTAAATAAAAGTGTTGATACTGGCCGGGCGCGGTGGCTCACGCCTGTAATCCCAGCACTTTAGGAGGCTGAGGCGGGCGGATCACGAGGTCAGGAGATCGACACCATCCTGGCTAACACGGTGAAACCCCGTCTCTACTAAAAAATGCAAAAAATTAGCCGGGCGAGGCGGCGGGCGCCTGTAGTCCCAGCTACTCGGGAGGCTGAGGCAGGAGAATGGCGTGAACCCGGGAGGCGGAGCTTGCAGTGAGCGGAGATCGCGCCACTGCACTCCAGCCTGGGCGACTAAGCGAGACTCTGTCTCAAAAAAAAAAAAAAAAAAAAGTGTTGATACTGAGCTCTGGATAACTCTTGGATAATTACAAAAGGAAGTTTTACTGATGATGGTGAAGTTATTGACATCAGTGATTTAAGTAATGATCCTGAATAAGAATATTTTATAAATGCAACAATAGTACAAAAATTTAATGTTTCTTATCTTTCAGGTGTAAAGTTAGTATTGTACATTTATTCTGCATTATATCCCTTTTTCTATTATACTATTCAACAACATATACTAATGTTGCATTTTTATGTTTTTATTAATCACATTCTTAACTATATTGTGAAGCTTTCTAATGGTGGTGTACTTACCACTTTTCTTCTCTGATCTCATACTAAGTTCTGGACACATGGTAGATAATCGTAGATTATTTTCAAAAAAATGAACTAATCACCTCAGTATTTGATTGGAAATTGCTCCAGGCTCTTTCATCTCATGATCACTGTTCTTTGAGTATATTTAATATTTCCTCATTTAAAAGTTCATGTATTTGACCAGGCATGGTGGCTCACACCTGTAATCCCAGCACTTTGGGAGGCCAACATGGGTGGATCATAAGATCAGGAGATCGAGACCATCCTGGCCAACCTGGTGAAACCGTATCTCTACTAAAAATACAAAAAATAGCCAGGTGTGGTGGTGCAAACCTGTAGTCCCAGATACTCAGGAAGCTGAGGCAGGAGAATCGCTTGAACCTGGGAAGTGGAGGTTGCAGTGAGCTGAGATCATGCCACTGCACTCCACCCTAGCGACAGAGCAAGACTCCCTCTCAAAAAAAAAAATAAATAAATAAGGCCAGGCACGGCGGCTCATGCCTGTAATCCCAACACTTTGGGAGGCCAAGGTGGGTGGATCACGAAGTCAAGAGATTGAGACCATCCTGGGCAACATGGTGAAACCCCATCTCTACTAAAAATACAAAAACTTGCTGGGTGTCGTGGTGCATGCCTGTAGTCCCAGCTACTTGGGAGGCGGAGGCAGGAGAATTGCTTGAACCCAGGAGGCAGAGGTTATAGTGAGCTGAGATCACACCACCGTACTCCAGCCTGGTGACTGCATGAGGCTCCGTCGCAAAAACATAAATAATAAAAATAAAAGTTCATGTATTTAAACATTCGTAATTTAAAAATTAATTTTCATTTCTGTTAAAATTGTCAATGCCCAATAAGTACACATTATTTGAGAGATTTTTTAAAAACTAGGATTATGGCCCAATTTCAGAAGCTTTACATGATAAGCATAATAATTGAAGGAATTACACAGTATGGTTCATTTTTTTCTCTTTTTAGAAGTCTGGCTAGATAATCCCAAAATGTGGCTCCGAGATAATCAAGACAACCTTAAAAGTATGGAGAGAGGCCATAAATATGATGTTTTTGGAAAAATATTTAATTCAAGCATAAACGTTGTTCATGTAGGAATGAGATCCCATAAATGTGGCACAGGAGAAAAAAGTTTGAAACGTCCTTTTGATTTGCTTATTCCAAGAAATAACTGTGAAAGAAAGAAAATTGATGAGCTCAATAATAAATTACTATTCTGTATCAAACCTGACAGAACCCATGGTGGAATAAAATGCTGTGATTGCAATACATGTAGAAAACCCAGCAACAAAGAGCCATGGCTCACTGCTAATCATACACACACAGGAGTCTATTTATGCATGGAATGTGGCAGATTTTTTAACAAGAAGTCACAACTTATTATACACCAGAGAACTCATACAGGAGAGAAGCCCTATCAATGCAGTGAGTGTGGAAAAGCCTTCTCACAGAAGTCACTGCTCACTATTCATCAAAGAACTCACTCAGGAGAAAAACCGTATGGGTGCAGCGAATGTCAGAAAGCTTTTAGTAGGAAGTCACTCCTCATTTTACATCAGAGAATTCATACTGGAGAGAAGCCGTATGGATGCAGTGAATGTGGAAAAGCCTTCAGTAGGAAGTCGCAGCTTAAAAGACATCAGATAACTCACACAATAGAGAAACCCTACAGTTGCAGTGAGTGTGGGAAAGCATTCTCGCAGAAATTAAAACTCATCACACATCAGAGAACGCACACAGGAGAGAAACCCTATACGTGTAGTCACTGTGGAAAATCCTTCTTTTGGAAGTCACAGCTTATTACTCATCAGAGGACCCACACAGGGAAGAAACCTTATGCATGTAGTGAGTGTCAAAAAGCCTTCAGCAGGAACTCACTTCTCATTAGGCATCAGAGGATTCATACAGGAGAGAAGCCCTACGAATGCAATGAATGTGGTGAAGCCTTCATCAGAAAACCACAACTGATTAAACATCAGATAACTCACACAGGAGAGAAGAACTATCGATGCAGTGATTGTGAAGAGGCCTTCTTTAAGAAGTCAGAGTTAATAAGACATCAAAAAATTCACTTAGGAGAGAAACCATATGGATGCATTCAATGTGGGAAAACCTTCTTTGGGAAGTCCCAGCTCCTAACGCATCACAGAACACACACTGGGGAGAAGCCTTATGAATGCAGTGAGTGTGGGAAAGCCTTCACCCAGAAGTCAAGCCTGATATCACATCAGAGAACACATACAGGTGAGAAACCCTATGAATGCAGTGAATGCAGGAAGACCTTCAGTGAGAAGTCAAGTCTCATTCATCATCAGAGAACTCATACTGGAGAAAAGCCCTTTGAATGTAGTGAATGTAGGAAAGCTTTTGCCTGGAAGCCACAGCTTCTTAGGCATCAGAGAATTCATACAGGGGAGAAACCCTATGAATGCAATGAATGTGGGAAAGCATTTGTTCAGAAAGTGCAGCTCATTAAGCATCAAAGAAATCACACGGGAGAGAAAACCTATGGATGCAGTGATTGTGCAAAAGCTTTCTTTGAGAAGGCACAGCTCATTATACATCAGAGAATTCATACAGGAGAGAGACCATATAAATGTGGTGAATGTGGGAAGTCTTTCACGAGAAAGTCACACCTTATGAGGCATCAGAGGATTCATACAGGAGATAAATACTATGGATGCAATGAGTGTGGGACCACCTTCAACAGGAAGTCGCAGCTTATGATACATCAGAGAAATCATATAATATAAAAATCATACGTTTGGTGAATTCAGAAAAGTTGCTATCAAATGTCATACTTTCTAACACTTTTGAGGATGAATAAGGGAGAGAAACCCTATTGAGGCAGTGACTGTTGAAAAAGCTTGAATTGGGGAGTCAAGAGTCACTATGCAGAATTTAGAAAGGAGAGTTTTTAAAAAGTAAACAATGTAAAAAAAGTCATCTCCCAGAAGACACTACTCATTACATATTGGATGACTCATTGAGATGAAAACCTTATTAGTGTTGTGATAGTACAGAAGCTTTTAGTCAAAAGTCAGCTTATTAAATGTTTAGAATACCTAAACAGGAAGAAAATTATATTGTTATGACAAGCAAGTGAAAGATTTCAAGAAAGGACAACTCACTGTGCACTTGAGAATAATACCTACAGAGGTTCATACTGACGAGTAGTCTCAATAATGTGAAGAATTTGACAAGCGTGATGCTATTGAAATAGTTCTGTAAGGAAGTGGTGTTCTTTATATATAAATTATTACAAAAAGCAGTCAATTGTAAGTGTTAGGTGTGTTTACTTAGATGTGAAGAGTTCTGCTTTCTGCTGTGATGGAATAACAAGAGTCAGATTTCCTTTCCTGCCTTAAACAACTAGAAGCTGTCCAATCCATATAATATATAATAGTTTTTAGACATAGGACAAGCACAGTAGATTTTCTCTCCTGCCTTAAACAACTAGAAGCTGTTCAATACATATAATATGTAACGGTTTTTAGACATGTGACAAGCACAGGTTTGTAATCCTCAGGAGACTGTAGACAGAGTGAGGTGAGCACCATGGTTTCTCAGCCTGCCCCCTGATGGCAGTTACTAGGCTGCAGTTCAGGGAAGGGAAACAGTAAATCTTGCTGAATTGAAGAGACAGGATTGGCAGTTAGGGAGGCCACAGCAGCTAGAATTTGCAGGGGGAAGAAGTCTGCAGAGAGTCCCCTTGGTCCTTTGGCTTAGCACTGACTTGGCACTGAGGCCAGGAAAAGAAGCACTGGAAAGCAGCAGGCTGAACAATTCCTGGAACTCATGCGGGGCTGGGAATAGTTTATGTTCTCAGCAGCCAGAGTGGAAACAGATTCTAACACATGGAGCATCAGGTAGAATTCTCAGAAGGGTTTTGTTTTAGTAGTGAGGCTAATTAGCTCTAGATTAAAAAGCTACTGTGGACCTGTAGTGTTCGGCATCCAAAAAAAATCTTATCTGGCATGCAAGGAAGCAATAAAGTATGACTTATAACCAGGAGAAAAATCAATAGAAACCCAGAAAAGACAGAGGTGATGGAATTAGTAGACAAGGGTATTAAAAGAGCTATTGTAAATATAAAGTAGAGGAAAACAATACCCCCACATATGCAAGAAGTTGATGAAACCTGAGGTATAAGAGATATTTTTAATGGCCAAAATAGAACTTCTAGGGATGAAAACACCTTCTGATTTTGTTAAAATCCCAAGTGGAGAGATTAGATACAGAAAAAGAAAAAAATCAATGAACTTGAAGAGTAAGAATAAAAACTACCAAAATGTTATGCAGAGAGAGAAAAAAAACTTAAAGAGAATAGGAAAACAGTTACAGTGGTGTAATATATGTGTAACTGGAGTCCCAGAAGGAGAGGAGAAAATGAAGAGGCAGGAAGAAGTATTTGAATAAATATTGGCTAAAGATTTTCCAAATCTGATGAAAACAATACCCCCACATATTCAAGAAGTTCAAATGACCTGAAGTAGAATAAACATAATTTATTTCACAGCAGTGCACCTCAGAGTCACATTCAAGAAAAGCACTGATAAACAGAATAATTTTAAAACACCTTGAGAAGAAAAGATAATACATACACAGGAACAAAGAATGGCAGCAAATTTATGGTGAGAACTATGCAAGCTATAAAACAATAGAGTATTATCTCTAAATTCCTGAATGAAATAAACAACAAACCCTGCAACCTAGAATTCTGTTTCCATCAAAAATGAAGGCAAAATAAAGACTGTTTCAGACAGACTAAATCAAAGATAATTTTATTACCTGTAGACCTGTCTTCGGGAAATGTGAAAGGAAGTTTGAGGGCAGCAGGAAAATAATACAAAACTTAAGTTTGGGTCTGTACAAAGGAATGAAGTTCTGAAAGTGGTGAATATGTGGGTAAATATAAAATATATTTCTCTCTTTTTAAAATCTTTTTAAAAGGGAATTGGCTGCTTAAAGCCAAAGTAATGATAACATATTTGGAGTTTATTTAGAAGTAAAGTGTGATGATGATAACACTTAAGTGTGAATTGTTAAATATGGTTGAGTAGACTGCATCATCTGAGTCAGAAGCCTGTTCCTTCCGGGCTCAGGGGAACTTGAATTTGTACCAGGCACATGACAGAAATTGTGTGGATTGTGGATCTGCATGTGTGCTGAGTGTTCCCTATTTCTCTGATCCCTTTTCCCCCATTTTCTGCTCTGCTCCCCCGCAAGACTGTCTTCTAGAGACTGGGGTTTTCTTCATAGGTTTGAACAATGGGAGATACCAGAAAGAGATCAGATGGGAGGAGAAAAAAAGGTATTTTATACCATTCCCTTCCTCCTGCCTGGACCAGGGTTTAGGTAGCTTCTGTATTCCCATAAGGATACAGCTCCCTTTGGGAAGCCCCCGTCTATGGCCGTAGATCTCTTGGTTTCAGTTGATATCATTCCCTCTCCATGATCTTCAGACTTTACTACTGGGTGCTTCCCCAGCCCACTGGTTGGGTGTCTTTAATTGTGAACACATATTTGTAAATAGTGCCTTTATTTGTTAAGTTAATATTTTGAGTGTGCCATTTATTTTCTGTGCCATCTGTTAAATGATGGGCATTTAATAAAATTGTGATAATCAGTTATCAGTACAAGTGCCTCATAGTGCATGGGCTGAAATGTCTCAAGATTCCCCACACTATATATCAGTATTTTCTATCTGTATTTGGACAATGCAGTAGAAATTATAACAAATACAAAGTTGTTTGTGCTTTTCTGCTGCATATGTCAGTGGCTCTGGAGATTGTTACCATCTGCTACATATATAAATGGACTTGCAGTTATTACTAAGCCCCTCTTCAGTAATAGAAAGACTTATGAAGTCTTTTACTACCTCTGGGTCAGCCAAACAACCTTCAAAAAGCATTGTTATTTAGGTTAAATATCCATGGACAAGAAACAAGATAATCAGTTACTGAGTGAAGAAAGACAAGAATGATGTCCCACACTTCCCAGCTCTCTAAAGTGTTATGCTGTACAATTAAAATATCCCTGTCCCATCATCTGCTATTATTTATTGTGTGTAATTCATGTAATCTGTAACCTGTGGGCAAGTCTTTACCCTTCAGTAGTCAAGATTATGTTACAGACTTTGTCCAAGAATCCACACCACCTTTCCCATCAGTTCTCACCAGAAATATGATGCCAAAAAGAAAATCAGCTTTTCTAAGATCAAGCCAGAGTTGCTTCTCTTACAACCTTATGGCGCTAATAAATTAAGTTGAAGTAGACTGCCAAAGAGGCCCAGTGCAGAGGGCAGCACCCCCATCATTTTTTGAATTTCTCCCTTAGGAATTTTGCCTTTCTTTCTCTTCTGTCCACCAGTCATTCTCTCCGACTGGGACACAAACCTTTGAAAGGAAGTAATTGCCATTAGGCTTCACAGCAGTGCTTTTTCCTTTCACTTGAATTTGCATTTCGACCTGCATTTTGAAGATCTTTACACATGTTTTCTATTTTGAACAATGCCAGAAGGCTTCATTGACATTGTAGTCGGTGTTAATAAACTTGTGTATCACTCTGCTCTGGTCTTTCAGGAACTGACTAGCAAATGAAATGAATACGTTGGGACTTTGGCATAATTTGAATATAGCATTGTGAGTTGCCTGTGATTGTCTCTTCCTAATTGTGCTGTAATAACCTGTGTATGAGAATAAAATGATTTCCACCGTCAGGATTATCCCATGCCCCCCTTTATTTTGCCATAGACTGAAGGGGAAAGTCCATTCTCACTCTCCTTACCTTAGAAAATTTTATTTGCCTCATGATGACTGTCTGCAGCTTAGAAGTAGACGATGTAAATCTCGTCACTATTTCACAAGAATAAAATTCAAATCAGTTATATCCAAAGTAAGCTTTCGACTGGGAGTGGTCTCACACCTGTAATGCCAGTGCTTGGGGAGGCCAAATGGGGAGGATCGCTTGGTCCCAGGCATTTGAGACCACCTGGACAACATAGCAAGACTTACCTCTACAAAAAAAAAAATCTTCATTAGCCATTTTGGGCTGGGCGCAGTGACGCACACCTGTAATCCTAGCACTTTGCGAGGCCAAGGTGGGTGGATCACCTGAGTTTAGGAGTTTTGCAACCAGCCTGACTAACACGGTGAAACCCCGCCTCTACCAAATGCAAAAAAATTAGCCGGGTATGGTATCGGATGCCTGTCGTCTGAGCTACTTGGGAGGCTGAGACCAGAGAATTGCTTGTACCTGGGAGGAAGAGGTTTCAGTGAGCCAAGATCACGCCATTGCACTCCAGCCTGGGAAACAAGAGCAAAACTCCATCTCAAAATAAATAAATAAATAAATAAATTAGCCATGATGGTGCATGTCTGTAATCCTAACTACTTGGGAGGCTGAGGCAGAAGGGTCACTTGCACCCAGGAGTTCGAGGCTGCAGTGAGCCATGATCAGGCCACTGCACTCCAGCCTGGGTAACAGAGTGAAACCCTGCCTCTTAAAAAAATAAAAATAAAGTAAGCTTTCTTCAACAAGTTTTCTTCCAATGCTATACACTCCATCACCATATTAATTTAAATTATTTAGTATGTAGCAGATTTACTTTGAGACCAAATCTGTGAAGTTGGTGATGCTATCTAATACTTCTTTATTTTCCTTATGGGATCTTTGCAACTTAGAACATAATTATTACTCATTGTATCGAGGTCATTTAACATCATGTCAGAATGCTAACATTAAATAAACCAGGGTTCACACCAGTAATCCTAGCACTTTGGGAGGCTGAGGCGGGCAGATCACAAGGTCAGGAGTTCAAGACCAGCCTGGCCAATATCGTGAAACCCCGTCTCTACTAAAAAGGCAAAAATTAGCCAGGCATAGTGGTGTGCATGTAGTCCCAGCTACTCGGGAGACTGAGGCAAGAGAATCGCTTCAACCCAGGAGGCCGAGGTTGCAGTGAGCTGAGATCACACCACTGCACTCCAGCCTGGGTGACAGAGTGAGACTCTATCACACACACAAAAAAGGAACACCTGGTTTTTTAGTTAGTGATACCTAAATCTTGAAATGTGCACAGCAAAAAGAATGTAGCTCTCGAGGCATTCACTGCTAAGATGAAAAGAAATGTAAGTGAAGGGACATTTATAACTTGAAGTTCGCATTAAAGAATTACTGACCAGGGCCGGGCGCGGTGGCTCACGCCTGTAATCCCAGCTCTTTTGGAGGCCAAGGTGGGCGGATCACGAGGCCAGGAGATCGAGACCATCCTGGCTAACAAGGTGAAACCCCATCTCTACTAAAAATACAAAAAATTAGCCGGGCGTGGTGGTGGGTGCCTGTAGTCCCAGCTACTCAAGAGGCTGAGGCAGGAGAATGGCATGAACCAGGGAGGCAGAGCTTGCAGTGAGCTGAGATCATGCCACAGCAATCTGGCCTGGGCAACAGAGCAAGACCCCATCTCAAAAAAAGAGAAAAAAAGGCGTTACTGACCTACTGGCCAGATGTGGTGGCTCATGCCTGCAGTCCCAGGACTTTGGGAAGCCCAGGTGGGAGGAGAGCTTGAGCCAAAGAGTTTGAGACCAGCCTGGGCAACATAGTGGGACTTTGTTCTCCACAAAAATAATTAATAAATAAAGCAAGTAAGCATTCCTATCACTAAAAATACTTATAAAAAACATATCAAGTGAGCTGGGCACGGTGGCTCACACCTGTAATCCCAGTACTTTGGGAGGCCGAGGCGGGAGGATCACCAGGTCAGGAGTTCAAGACCAGCCTGGCCAACATGGTGAAACCCCATCTCTACTAAAAAAAAAAAATACAAAAATTAGTCGGGCATGGTGGCGCGTGCCTGTAATCCCAGCTACTTGGGAGGCTGAGGCAGGAGAATTGCTTGAACCCAGGAGGCAGAGGTTGCAGTGAGCAAAGACTGTGCCACTGCACTCCAGCCTGGCGACAGAGTGAGACTCCATCTAAAAAAAAAAAAAAATTCAAGCTTAAACTTAAAATAGGGGGTAGGGGAAGTGAATTAACTTTTTATTTTCATTAGAGAGTGCTCATGTGAAAGGAGCAGTTAAGCAATGGAGTGTTACCACTGCAGCCGTGCAGGTCTAGTGTAGATTCGTCCCCAAACCATGGTAATTGCCAGGCAACTCTGAGGGTATGAACAAGGCATGTGCATTGTGTCCTGTTGTGTGTAATGTATCTGCATGAAGCAGAGTCTGTCAGAAGATGATGTTGGCTGAGATCTGGGCCAGCTGTACTTCACTGCTTCATTACAAGGGTAAGGCTGGCCAGGTGCGATAGCTCACGCCTGTCATCCCAGCACTTTGGGAGGCCAACGTGGGTGGATCACTTGCGTTCAGGAGTTCAAGAGCAGCCTGGCCAACACGGCAAAACCCTATCTCTACTAAAAACCTATATATATATATATAAAATCCGGGTGTGGTGGAGCACCTGTAAACCCAGCTGCTCAGGAGGCTGAGGTGGGCAAATCGCATGAACCCAGGAGGTGGAGGTTGCAGTGAGCCAAGATGGCACCGCCACTGCACTCCAGGCTGAGCAACAGAGTGAGCTTCCGTCTCAAAGAAAAAACAGGCTGGGTGCAGTGGCTCACGCCTGTAATCCCAGCACTTTGGGAGGCCGAGACGGGCAGATCACGAGGTCAGGAGATCGAGACCATCTTGGTCAACACGGTGAAACCCCGTCTCTACTAAAAATACAAAAAAAATTAGCTGGGCGTAATGGTGGGCACCTGTAGTCCCAGCTACTTGGGAGGCTGAGGCAGGAGAATGGCGTGAACCCAGGAGGCAGAGCTTGCAGTGAGCCGAGATTGTGCCACTGCACTCCAGCCTGGGTGACAGAGTGAGACTCTGTCTCAAAAAAAAAAAAAAAAAAAAACACAAGGGTGGGGCTAGAAGGCTAATAGCTAACCGAAAATGAGCAGCTGTTTTTCATTCTGTGAGGAGCATCCTGTGTAAGCTGTAGTGTTTGATTCACTCATCAGTGCTTGGGAAGCTGTGCTAGGTCAAACCTGTTACTGACCCTTCTGTGCTCTGTTTGAAAAGAAAATCTCTGTACCCAAATGTTTACTGAGTAAACTGTTTTATGAATTCATATGTGTGAGTGTGATCATTGGGAGCAATTTGCAAATAAACTCTGGTTTCCATTCCAACCAGGTATCCCAAATTAAATCTGAATTATCATCAGTTTTCAATTTGTTATAATCCATATGCATCCAGATACACCCCCACACCCAAAGAAGCAGCTGTTCCCTTTCAGTTTTTTGTCTGTTCTTTTTATCCTCAGTGAGAGTGTGAGCTGAAACATCTCCAGCCTAATCCTATCTACTTACCCCCTTCCTTGCAGGACCACCCACTTCTGTTATTTTTTTCCACCCCTTTAACTTTCCTGCTTTAGGACAATGAACAGTTAGCTGTCATTTGGTCCATCCCATAGGCAATTATGTGGGTTTGTTTTCTAAAGCACTGGTAACTATAATTAGATGGTTCAAATAATATTAAAAACTAGTGTTTTGTGGCACAATTATGCATTTGTCAAAATATACACAACTTGCCCGGTGCAGTGGCTCATTCCTGTAAAGCCAACTACTAGGGCACCAGAGGTGGAAGGAACACTGAGCTTAGAAGTTCCAGACCAGTGTGGGCAACATAGCAAGACCCTATCTCTTTTTTTTTTTTTTAAGATGGAATCTCACTCTGTCACCCAGGCTGGAGTGCAGTGGCACGATCTCAGCTCACTACAGCCTCCGCCTCCCAGGTTCAAGGAATTATTCTGCCTCAGCCTCCCAAGTAGCTGGGATTACAAGTGTGCACCACCACGCCCAACTAATTTTTTGTATTTTTAGTAGAGACAGGGTTTCGCCATGTTGGCCAGCCTAGTCTCGAACTCCTGACCTCAGGTGATCCCCTGCCTTGGCCTCCCAAAGTGCTGGGATTACAGGTGTGAGTCACCACATCCAGTCAAGACCCCATCTCGAAAAAAAAATTTTTTTTTAGGCTGGCTGGGTCCAGTGGCTTAAGCCTGTAATCCCAGCACTTTGGGAGGCCGAGGCCAGCAGATCACGAGGTCAAGAGTTTGAGACCAGCCTGGCCAATATGGTGAAACTGCATCTCTACTAAAAATACAAAAATTAACTGGGCACAGTTGTGGGCACCTGTAACCCCAGCTCCTCCTGAGGCTGAGGCAGGAGAATCGCTTGAACCCAGGAGGCAGAGGTTGCAGTGAGCCGCAGATCGTGACTACTGCACTCCAGCCTCTAGGTGATAGTAGGCAGACTCTGTCTTGGGGAAAAAAAAAAAAAAAAAATTAGCCTGATGCGGGAAGCTGAGGTAGGAGAATTCCTGGAGCCCAGTCTGAGGCTACAGTGAATTATCACACCATTGCACTCTAGCCCAAGCAAATTACATATGAGGACCCCAAATCTCTAAATAAAGCAAAGCAGACATACACAGCTTGATAAAAAAGTAAATTTGGTCATGGCCCAAGCCTGTAATCCCAGCACTCTGGGAGGCCGAGGCGGGGTGGACTGGGCTGGCTAGTCAGGAGATCGAGACTATCCTATTAATATGGTGAAACTCTGCCTCTACTAAAACAAAAACGAAGCCGAAGGCCGCAGCTGGCCTGCAGTCCCAGATACTCTGGGAGGCCAGATATGGAGAATGGCTGAACCCAGGAGGCGAGTTTCTTTGCAGTGACGAGATCACGCCCCACTCACCCAGCCTGGGAGTACAGCCAGACCTCGGCCCCTGCAAAAAAAAAAAAAAAAAAAAAAAAAAAAAAAAAAAAGTGAATTCACCCTCTAATGCACATTAGAAATATGGGCCAAGGGTCTGCCTGTAATCCCAGCACTTTTAGATGTAGACGGGTGGATCACGAGGTCAGGAGGATCGGCACCATCCTGGCTAACATGGGTGAAACCCTGCCCCCTACTAAAATACAAAAAACTAGCCGGGCGGTGGCGTGGTGCCCAGAAGTCCTAGCTACATTGGAGGCTGGAGGTGAGGAGAATGGCGGAACTCCGGGAGGCGGAGGCTTGAAGAGCTTGAGATCCGCCATTGCACTCCAGCCCAAAGCGCAGAGCAAGACCTGGCCCCAAAAAAAAAAAAAAAAAAAAAAGAGCTATGGAAAGATGTGGAATTAGTAATTTGTTTCTAATTTGTGGAATCTTAGAAAAATAAGTGTAAAATAAATCTAAAATAAGTGTAAAGAAGAAATGATGTGGTTCTGAAGCTAGTGATTGAAAACAGTGACAACTAGGCTGGGCAGTCTGCCTTTCAATCCTAGCATTTTGGGAGGCCAGATTTGCTGGATCACAAGGTCAGGAGGATCGAGACCATCCTGGCTAACATAGTGAAACCCCTATCTCTACTTTAAAAAAAAAAAAATACAAAAACTAACTGCAGGTGGCAGGTGCCTGAAAGTCCCAGCTGCTTGGGAGGGGCTGAGGCAGGAGAATGGCTGTGAAACGTGAGGCTGGAGCTTGCAGTGAGCTGAGATCCGCCACTGCACTCCCAGCCTGGTGATAGAGCCAGACTCCGGCCTCAAAAAGAAAAGAAAAGCAGCAGGACAACTAAAAGCCTTGGTCTTAAAAAATTTAAAATGATTAACCTATAGCAATATTGATAGGAAATAGTGTTATATAAATCACCAGTATTAAAAAGGAAATAAATATTTTATTATGAAATTCCTACTGATACTGGATAAAAATAAAAAAAGGATCTCTCTACTACTGCCTACACTCATAAATCTACTTTCTGGAAGAAATGGACTAATTCTTTAAAAAACCACAAATCCAACTCAAAAATCTACCCATGATGAAGCTGATTTATCCGGAATAAATTCTACATCCAGTAAAAAGAAACTGAACTATCATTGATCTACCTAAAGAGAAATCTCTGGGCCCAGATGGGAAGAAGGCCAGTAATTGGGTCATTTCCAAAGGAGAATCCACAGCTTTACATGACATTCCAGAAATAAAGAGGGAAATATATCTCCTCAACTCATTTTATGAGGGCCAGCATTACACTTTTCACCCTGATACCAAACTAAAGATAGCATGAGGCTGAAGTGCAGTGGTGTGATCTCCGCTCACTGCAAGCTCCACCTCCTGGGTTCACACCATTCTCCTGCCCCAGCCTCCAGAGTAGCTGGGATTACAGGCGCCCACCACCATGCCCAGCTAATTTTTTGTACTTTTAGTAGAGACAGGCTTTCACCATGTTAGCCAGGCTCAATCTCCTGACCTTGTGATCTGCCCGCCTCAGCCTCCCAAAGTGCTGGGATTAGAGGTGTGAACCACCGTGCCCAGCCAACTGTATCAATAATCACAAATCATATAAACTCATCAGTTTAAAAGCAGAATGTCGCATTATGCTTTAAAATATTCCATGTATATGTTTATAAAAAATGCATAAAAATGTTATAAAAAGACTGAATATGAGTGGAAAAATATATACCTGGCAAACATTAATTGGGTAACATAAGCTTTAGGGAAACCATCAGTAGGTATAAAAAGGATCATTATGTAAGGATGAAAGTACAATTTGCTGTGAAGATATAATTATTCTATGTTCAAAATGTCAAATTAACATAGACCAAAGACTATATTATACAAAATAGGACAGTTACCCAAGAATAAATTACAAATCCACATTATCATTTGGAAATTTTTGCACACCTTTCTTAGGAATTGATAGAGCAGGACAGCACATAATTGGTAAGTGATCTGGTTTGGCTGTGTCCCCACCCAAATTTCATCTTGAATTGCAGCTCCCGTAATTCTTGCATGTTGTAGGAGGGACCCGGTGGGAGATAACTTGGTTTGACTTTGTCCCCACCCAAATCTCGTCTTGAATTGCAGCTCCTGTAATTCCCAAATGTGGGTGGGATGGTGTGGGAGGTAATTTGGTTTGACTGTGTCCCCACCCAAATCTCATCTTGAATTGCAGCTCCCGTAATTCCCAAATGTGGGTGGGACCGTGTGGGAGATAACTTGGTTTGGCTGTGTCCCCACACAAATCTCATCTTGAATTGCAGCTCCGATAATTCCATGTTTTGGGAGGGACCCCGTGGGAGATAACTTGGTTTAACTGTGTCCCCGCCCAAATCTCATCTTGAATTGCAGCTCCCATAATTCCCACTTGTTGTGGGAGGGACAAGGTGGGAGATAACTTGGTTTGGCTGTGTCCCCACCCAAATCTCATCTTGAATGGCAGCTCCCGTAATTCCCACATGTTGTGGCAGGGACTCAGTAGGAGATAACTTGGTTTGACTGTGTCCCCACCCAAATCTTATCTTGAATTGCAGCTCCTGTAATTACCACATGTTGTGAGAGGGACCCAGTGGGAGATAACTTGGTTTGGCTGTGTCCCCACCCAAATCTCATCTTGAATTGCAGCTCCTATAATTCTCACATGTTGTGGGAGGGACCCAGTGGGAGATAACTGAATCACGAGGTCAGGAGGTTGAGACTAGCCTGGCCAACATGGTGAAAAAGAGGTTTAATGGACTTACAATTCCACATGGCTGGGGAGGCCTTGCAATCATGGTGGAAAGCAAGGAGGAGAATGTCACATCTTACATGGATGGTGCAGGCAAGAGAGAGAGAGCTTGTGCAGGGAAACTCCCCCCTTATAGAATCATCCGATCTGAGACTTATTCACTATCATTAAAACATCACGAGAAAGACCTGCCCCCATGATTCAGTTATCTCCCACCAGGTCCCTCCGACAACACCTGGGAATTCAAGATGAGATTTGGGTGGGGACACAGAGAAACTGTATCAACACCCTGAAAGAAACTCTTCCACCCAAATCAAGGATATATGTGCAAGAATGTTCCTTGAAGCAATGTTTGGGAAAGTTGCAAAAATAAAAATAACTTAAGATGGAGAATTTAAAATCTGCCATTCATCAGGCAGGAAGGACAGACACAGATTAATTGAGCCAGATGCAAAATTAACAAGAAATAGTATTTCTCCCAAAAACAAGCTGTAAATATTCATTAAGGAGTCCCTGTTTGAGTGACTATAATCTCATGTACCCAGCACGCATGTCAAGGAGAGTGACGGGCCAGTAGGCTTCCCAAACCAGACATTTCCTGTGGCTTCTGTCTGGGCACAATGGGGAAGCCCCTGCTGTCCCTCAGGGCCTGCACTGCAGGCGGTGCTTTAAGAAGACCACGAGGCTGCTGCCGGGTGGCTCAAGCCTGTAATCCCAGCACTTTGGGAGGCCGCAGGACGGGTGGATCACGAGGTCAGGAGATTCTAGACCATCCCTGCCTTTCCAACATGGTGAAACCTCGCCTCTACTAAAAATACAAAAAGTAGCCGGGCGAGGTGGCGGCCCATAGTCCCAGCTACCTCGGGAGGCTGGAGTATAACAGCGTGAAACCCGGGAGGCAGAGCTGCAGTGAGCTGAGATCCGCCACCGCAGACCCAGGCCTGGGCCGCATAGAGCGACTCCTGTCTCAAAAAAAAAGAAGACCACGCAGTTCATGGTTGTGCTACACATGTGGGGTGGGAGTGTTGGGCCACAGGGTAGTGGGGTCATGGCACATGGCGCACGAAAACGCGTGGAAAGCGTTTCACGATAAATGCGAAAAAACGGCTAAACACCCACCGATGTTCGAACGAAGCATGCAG
>NC_044984.1:127205538-127243474 GCF_008728515.1 Papio anubis | reverse complement strand
GGCTTTGTCAGAGAGGTTTCCAAGTCCAGAGGTTCTGGTCCCTCGACAACACCTGGGAATTCAAGATGAGATTTGGGTGAGAGACACAGAGAAACTGTATCAACGCCTAGAAAAACTCTTCCACCCAAATCAAGGATATATGTGCAGAAATGTTCCTTGAAGCAATGTTTTAGGAAAAGTTGCAAAAATAAAATAACTAAGATGGAGAATTTAAAATCTGCCATTCATCAGGCAGGAAAGGACAGACACAGATTAATTGGAGCCAGATGCAAATTAACAGAGAAATAATTATTTCTCCCAAAAACAAGCTGTAAATATTCATTAAGAGTCCCTGTTTGGAGTGACTATAGTCTCATATACCCAGCAGCAGCATGTCAGGAGACTGGCAGGCCAGTAGGCACCCCAAACCAGACATTTCCTGTGGCTTATGTCTGGGCTGTCAGAGGGAAACCCCTGCTGTCCCTCAGGGCCTGCACTGCAAGTGAGTGCTTTAAAGAAAGACCACGTAGGCCAAAGCTGTGATTGGCTCAAGCCTATGTATTCCAGCACTTTGGGGAGGCAGAGGCAGGTGGATCACGCGAGGTCAGGAAGTCGAGACATCCTGCCCCTAGCAGGCAGAGCCCGTCTCTACTAAAAAGCCTGAAAAAGTAGCAGGCTGGTGGCGAGCCCTATAGTCCCAGCTACTCGGGAGGCTGAGGCAGGAGAATAAGTAAGCCGGGAGGCAGAGCTTGCAAGTGAGCGAGATCCGACACTGCACTCCCAGCCTGAAGCACGACAGGACTCTCAAAAAGACCGCGTGCAGTTCATGGCTGGCGGTGCCACGCACGCATGTGTGTGGGTGGAGTGTTGGGGTCAGAGGGTAGTGGGGGGTCATGTTAACACATGCGTCCCATGATCAGGAAAGGGAGACAGGCCCCTCTCCGGCAGAGGTCTTAGTTGATAATGACACACCAGCAAAGGCTGTCATTCCCCTGGTCAGGTGCCCATGTAGGAAACAGGGTAGCTCCCTTGAGTGATACACACGGGGGAAGCCCCTCTTAGTGCCCTAGGGTCCCACAGTGCAAGGTCTGCTTATCCAACTGATGTGGAAAAATACGCATTATGGGGGGGGCAGGGTCCCCTCCTCACTCTTACTGATAAAACTTTATCTCCAAAATAATAAACTATCAAAAACTTTGCTGTTGAAATTATATCAGTAAAAATAAAACATCCCATTCTTGCCTTAGTCTCTTTGACCCAGAGAAGCAGCCCTTATGTCCCACCCGCGGACAAAGGTTCAGAGAACGGCTTTCTGGGCACAGTTTTCAGTGTTCCTTTTAACTTTGTAGTTTCCAAGAAAACTGGGGCCTGGGCCCACTTCACATTCCAAACCTGAGGTTGATTCCTCTACACAGAACCTTGTCTTCCTATTTATTTATGTATTTATTTATTTTTATTTTATTTTATTTTGAGATGGAGTCTCGATTTATTGCCCAGGCTGGAGTGCAGTGGCGCAGTCTCGGCTCACTGCAACCTCCGCCTCCCAGGTTCAAGCAATTCTCCTGCCTCAGCTTCCTGAATAACTGGGATCACAAGCGCATGCCACCGTGCCCAGCTAATTTTTTTGTATTTTTAGTAGAGACGGGGTTTCACCGTGTTGGTCAGGCTGGTCTTGAACTCCGACCTCGTGATCCACGAGCCTTGGCCTCCCAAAGTGCTGAGATTACAGGCGTGAGCCACCGCACCTGGCCATTGTTTTGCTAGTTAAAACGGAGTCTGTTTATCTGAGGAATGCAAGCCCCCTTTAAATTATTGAGGGAGAAGAAAAGGAAAAATCAATTAGGTAGACAGTTAAGATTGGTCCGGAGAAGCAGCCTGCCTGAAAAATCACAGCTACAGGCCGCTCCCAGACCAACTGGCGGCTCCCCAAGAACTCGGCACGCTGGACTCGGCCACGGCGCGCGCGGCCTTCTGGGAAGTGTAGTCCCAAGCGAGCGGGACTCAGAAATGTGGTTCTCCGCGGACACTTCTGCAATCCGCCAGTCGGTCTTGGCGCGCGGGTCGCAAGGGTAAGGGTGTGAGGGCGGGCCGGACGGGAAAGCCTGCGGGGTTGGGGGCGGCCCCTGTGCCCACCTGGGGGTCCGCGATGACCGCCCTGCGAGTCCCAGCCAGGTCACAGGAAGGCCTGTATCTCATGCGCATATTCCCGGCTGGTGGGGGCAGCATTTGGCAGGTAAACTTGGTGTGGAGCCCTAGGGGGTGGCCAAGTGACTGGGGACTCTGGGGCTTGGGTGGCTCAGATCTGTGGGGATGGCACTGGGGGAGATGCAACATGGGCCGAGTGGGGATGAGGAGCAAGGGGCGGTGAGGTAGAATGATGGAACAATGCCCAATTTTCCAGGCCACCCACACTTGCCACCAAGAAAATCAGGTAATGACCAGGCACGGTGGCTCACGCCTGTAATCCCAACACTTTGGGAGGCCGAGGCAGGTGGATCACTTGAGGCCAGGAGTTCGAGACCAGCCTAACCAACATGGTGAAACCCCATCTCTACTAAAATTACAAAAATTAGCTGGGGGTGGTGGTGGGTGTAGGGTCCAGCCCTATGGGGCTTAGCGGATGTCCTCCCCGTGCGTGGAGACGAGAGATCTCAAGAAATAAAGACACAAGACAAAGAGATAAAGAGAAAACAGCTGGGCCCGGGGGGCCACTACCACCAATACGCAGAGACCGATAGTGGCCCCAAATGGCTAAGAGCGCTGATATTTATTGCATACAAGACAAGGGGGCAGGGTAAGGAGGCTGAGTCATCCAAGTGATTGTGAAGGTCAAGCAAGTCATGTGATCATAGGACAGGGGGCCCTTCCCTTATGGGTAGCTGAACCAGAGGGAAGACAGCATATGTCAGCGTTTTCTTCTGTGCACTTACCAGAAAGATCAAAGACTTTAAGACTTTCACTATTTCTTCTACCGCTATCTTCTCAGAACTTCAAAGAGGAACCAGGAGTATTGGAGGAACATGAAAGTGGACAAGCGTGACCACTGAAGCACAGCACCACACGGAGGGGCTTAGGCTTCCGGATGACTGTGGGCAGGCCTGGATAATATCCAGCTTCCCACAAGAAGCTGGTGGAGCAGAGTGTTCCCTGACTCCTCCAAGGAAAGGAGACTCCCTTTCCCGGTCTGCTAAGTAATGGGTGCCTTCCCAGGCACTGGCATTACCACTTGACTAAGGAGCCCTCAAGCGGCCCTTATGTGGGCGTGACAGAAGGCTCACCTCTTGCCTTCTAGGTCACTTCTCACCATGTCCCTTCAGCACCTGACCCTATACCCGCCGGTTATTCCTAGGTTATATTAGTAATACGACAGAGTGATATTAAAGGCTAATGATTAATAATGTTTATGCTAATGATTGATAATGTCCATGATCATCTCTATATCTAATTTGTAGTATAACTATTCTTATTCTAACTATTTTCTTTATTATACTGAAACAGTTTGTGCCTTCAGTCTCTTGCCTCGGCACCTGGGTAAATCCTTCACCCACAGTGGGTGCCTGTTTTCCCAGCTACTCAGGAGGCGGAGGCACTAGAATCGCTTGAACTCGGGAGGCGGAGGCTGTAGTGAGTCGAGATCACGCCACTGCACTCTAGCCTGGGCAACAGAGTGAGACTGTTTTTTTAAAAAAAAAATCAGGTAAAGATTCTTCAGACCTTCAGAGTAATGTGCTGTGGAAGCTGATGTGAGCCACGTTCTGAATTCTATAGCAGCTTTATCACAGATCATACACACTTGCACTCATTCCCTGTGTCCCCACACATGTGTTTGAATTGTCCCCTTTTTTTCTTGCTCCCACATAATGCCAGGCCAGAGGCCGTAATCTCCTCTGCCAAGCACAGAAAGATGGGGATGCAGTTCCCTTTTGGTTGAAGGGTGGGGGGGGCTCCAGAAATCCTTACCTTGATCATTGTACTTCACTTTTTTTTTTTCTTTTTTTTGAGAAGGAGTCTCGGTCTGTCGCCGTCGCCGAGGCTGGAGTGCAGTGGCACGATCTCCGCTCACCGCAAGCTCCGCCTCCTGGGTTCTCGCCATTCTCCTGCCTCAGCCTCCAGAGTAGCTGGGACTACAGGCGCCGCCACCTCGCCCGGCGCGGTTAATTTTTTGAAGTTTTAGTAGAGACAAGGTTGCACTGTGTTAGCCAGGATGACCTCGTGATCCGCCCGCCTCGGCCTCCCAAAGTGCTGGGATTATAGGCGTGAGCCACCAAACCCGGCCGCTAGGTGTACTTTCAAAAGTCATATATATGTGAACTGTACATATTTGAAATATATATTCCAATAAAAAATAAAACTAATATATAAATATTTTAGCTGCATATAAAATCACTTTGGATTTTTTTCATCAAGTTGTCTTCACGTCAAAGATGGCTTTTGTGACTCGTGAAGTTATCCATAAGCGAGCTCTTCTCAGGGAAGCAGGTGGGAGAGAGGGGATCACTTTGGGAGTGGCCTCCCACTGGCGACCTCAGACCCCCTCCCCCTTCTCTGACCCGGCCGACCCCACATCACTGACTCAGAAGACCCCAGATGACGAGGCCTGCATATCTCCTGTGACTGACAGCCGAGACACCGCACCACAGCCCGGATCCAGCCCTGGCCCAACGGGGCTCCCACCTCCGACGTCCCCGTCCGCACGTTCCGAGCCTGCAGTCCCACCGCAAACGTCCGGGGGCCGCTACTGCGCCCAACGACCGCCCATCTCTGACGCCTCGGGTCGGCGTTTGAATTTTAACCCAAGAAAAGAGTAAAAGTAAAGCGGAAATCAATGCAGAAGCGGTGTTGCCGCCACTGAGCATCCTGATGGGCGTGTCCAGAGCCGGGCGCCTCCTCCCGCGGCAGCCGCCGGGCTCGCTCGGGTGCGCTCAGCTTCTCGCGGGGATGAGCGTCTGGGCGGGGATGGCCCGAGGCTGGAGAACGCTGAAAGCTGGTGGGCTTAGGAAGGCAAACGACGCTCTGAAATTTGGCTCACGGGTAATACGTTCCCGCCCTTCACGGCGGCTCTGTCAGCGCTGCTGGGTTCCACCTCGCCTTTGCGTTGCTTAGAGACCAGGCCCCTCACTATTCCCATTGGCCAGGAAGCCCAAGACCCCACAGCCGTAGGCTAAAATTGTTGTCTGTTTCAGACACGTTGGCGAATTCCCCGCCTCTTCGTTGCCGGGAGACAGCATGTTGCCTAGCAGCGTGCGGCTCCCATTGCCGTTGGCCTGGGCTCTCCGCCCCGCCCCGCCCAGCCCCGCCCCGCCGGGACCCGCCGGGGTCTGCGCCGGAGCCGGACTGGGCGGGCTGCGGGGCGGAGACTTCCGCGTGCGCTTCGGTGAACCGACCCTCGCGTCACGCAAGCGCGTCTGCGGAGGAGGCGCCGGCGCAGGCGAGACCCGGGGCCGTGTAGTCGCTGCGGAGTGCGCCGTGTGGGGCGGCGACCCCCGGCCCGGGCTTCCCTGCTCGTTTTCCAGTGGGCGTCTTGGTTCCCGTTCCAGGCCAGCCCCCTCCTGGGTCGCCGCTTCATCCAGCGCTTGGGTCATTTGTGTCGTTGGCATTTTCCTCTTAAATACAAACTTTAAATATGTTCATCTACTCGTGACGGCGAGTTTAGCAGACTTTCATTCCCAGAAGACGTGTCACACGATCTGTATCTTTTTCCTACAGAAATTGACGGACGTCGTTGTTTCTAAATTTCCGCAGGGGCTGGTTCATCCCGCGGCTTCACCTAGAGAAAAGAGTCTGAGGCCGGGCGCGGCGGCTCACTCCTGTAATCCCAGCACTTTGGGAGGCCGAGGCGGGCGGATCACAAGGTCAGGAGCTCCAGACCAGCCCGGCCAACATGGTGAAACCTCGTCTCTACTAAAAATACAAAAAAATAGCCAGGCGTGGCGACGCGTGCCTGTAATCCCCGCTACTCAGGAGGCTGAGGCAGGAGAATCGCTTGAACCCGAAATGCTGCCACTGCACTCCAGCATGGGCCATAGAGCGAGACTCCATCTCAAAAAAATAAATAAATAAAATAAAAAATAAAAAACATGGACACAGGGAGGGGAGCATCACACACCAGGGCCTGTCGGGGGGTGGAGGCCAGGAGAGGGAGAGCATCAGGAGATATACCTAATGTAGATGATGGGTGGATGGGTGCAGCAAACCACCATGGCACGTGTAACAAACCTGCACGTTCTGCACATGTACCCCAGAACTTAAAGTATAATTTAAAAAACAGAAAACCGTCTGAGCGTTTCTCGGGGACGGCGGGCGGCAGCCGGGACGGACTGGGGCGGTGGAGCGAGGGGCAGGAAGCGACGCGATGCGTGCTCCTCCTGCACTGGCTTCTGTGAAAAGAGGGACTGATTGGAGATCACTGCTGAAAAGGGAACTACGTGTCAGTGAGTAATTAACTCAGTAAAATATGAGCTTCTACATCCAAAACCAGTTGTCTGTGCTTTAAAGATTTTGTCTCACCATGGTGTCGTATTCATCTGAATCCTATGTTGCTTTTGCTTTGTAATCTGAATTATCTGTCACTGCCCCAGTCTCAGTTTTTTAACTGTTCGATATTCATAGAAATCTCTCTCCATGGGACCCTTTAGCAGAGAGAGTAATCTGTTGTTTTTTTTTTTTTTGAGACGGAGTCTCGCTCTGTCGCCCAGGCTGGAGTGCAGTGGCGTGATCTCGGCTCACTGCAAGCCCGCCTCCCGGGTTCACGCTATTCTCCTGCCTCAGCCTCCTGAGTAGCTGGGACTACAGTGCCTACAACTGGGTGCCTGGCTAATTTTGTATTTTAGTGCAGAGACGGGGTTTCACTGTGGTCTCGGATCTCTGACCTGTGATCCGCCCGCCTCCCAGTGCTGGGATTACAGGCGGAGCCACCACACCGCCTGAGAGTAATCTATGCAGCAAGTATTTTAGAGTATTTTACGGATTCTATTTTTAGCAGGTCAATGTTTTCCTGGTTAGTTTTATGATTTCAATTTTTACCAATTTGTAACTAGAACTGGAGTACTGATGACAAGGTGTACACTTGTTAGTAAATATTCATTAGAGGAATAAATCACCCTGACAGTCAACAACCATCTTTTTAAATTTTTTCATTTATGTATTGATTTATTTATTGAGGGAGTGGTCTCGTCCACTGCCTGGAGTCCAGCAGCCACATACCACTGCAGCCTCGAACTCCTGGGCTCAAGTGGTCCTTCCGCCTTAGCCTCCCAAGTAGCTGAGACTACAGGCACGTGCTACTGCATCAGGCTGATTTTTGTATCTTTATTAGAGATGAGGTCTGCCTAGGTTGTTCAGGCTGGACTCAAACACCGGCTCAAGCCATCCTCCTGCCTCAGCCTCCCGGAGTACTGGGATTATAGGCACGAGCCACCACACTCGGCAATAATAACAATCTTTTTAATGGACCCACTCAAACAAAATAGAACCTGCTCAACCAAAACTTCCTGGCTATCTTCAAATAATATTAAAAACCATCCTATCTTAATATGAATTACCCTAAAATCTATTGTTGGCAAATACAAGTTTCCAGTACATCAGTGAATGTTGACGTTTGGTATATTGGGGAAACTGGCTTTTGAAATATATTTTTTAATTGATTGTAGATAACACTGTGTTCAGCAGCTGTAATGTAAGTGGCATTCTACACCAGACGACTGCTGATACAATACACATCTCTATAGAATCTAGTTATTATAAGGACCACCTCATGTATTATCATTATGAAAATCACCATCTACGAAAATAGGAAGCAAATTAAAGCTAGAAATGTATGTGATTTGATTTATGTGTTTTGGCTGGCCTCAATTCTGCAGCTTCCTAACACGTTTGAAGCAAGGATCCTTGCCTGTGATTGTA
Source organism: Papio anubis (assembly GCF_008728515.1). Taxonomy (NCBI): domain Eukaryota; kingdom Metazoa; phylum Chordata; class Mammalia; order Primates; family Cercopithecidae; genus Papio; species Papio anubis. The sequence goes on along the minus strand of NC_044984.1, from coordinate 127,235,593 downwards.
TTATTAATACATTCTATGTAAGCTTAGTTTAAATGATATTGTTCCAGCCAGGCGTGGTGGCACCTGTAGTAACAGCTACTCGGGAGGCTGAGGTGGGAGGATCCCTTGATCCCAGGAATTTGAGGCCGCAGTGAGCTATGATGGTGCCAGTGCAGTGCACCCCAGCCTGGGTGACAGCAACACCCTGAAAAAAAATTAAAAATAAGATAAAATGATATTGTTCATGTGAAAGAATGCCCATTCTTTTGCAGAGATCGTGCTCTTTTGGCAACTTTTAAAAGCTTTGGATTTGGAAGTTAAATTCTTCAAGTTCATTATTATTCAAGGGTGCATTTACAATTCGAGGTTTAGAAACAGATTGTCAACATCTACGAAATTAATTGCAGGGATTTTTGTCGGAGCGGCACCAGTTGGGAAGAATTGACATCTTAGCAATATTGTGACTACAATAATGAAAAAGGAGTATGCTCCATTTATTTAGGTTTTCCTTTTTTTTCTCTTTCTCTCTCTTTCTTTTCCCTCCTTTCTTTCCCTCCTTCTCTCCCTCCCTCCCTTGAGATAGGGTCTCCCTCTGTTCCCCCGGCTGGAGTGCAGTGGCCGGATCATGGCTCACTGCAGCCTCCGTTTGCAGGGCCCAAGTCATGCTTACACCTCAGGCTCCCAAGTAGCTGGGGTTACAGCGGTACACCACCAAGCCAGGCTAATTTTTGTATTTTTAGTAACAACGGGGCTTGGCCATATTTCCGAGGCCCCTCTGGACTCCTGACCTCAGGCGAGCCCTCTCTGCTTTGGGCCTCCCAGAGTGCTGGGATTACAGTTGCGAGCTACTGCGCCGGCCTACGTTTCCTTTTAATAGTGTTTCATAGTTTTCTGGATACAGATAGGTTCATATTTTGTTAGATCCAAGGATTTCTTGGATTTGTTGTATGCAAGAATTTCTTTTTGTTGTTTTATTGCACATGGTAGGCTTTTAAAGTTTTCCAGTTTCAGTTGACTTTAATATATGGCCTTGTACTTTTGCTTCTTGTTACCTCCCTCCCACCTATCAAGCCACAGAAGAGGAGGCTCCACCTCACTTTTGATTTCCAAAATTATAGTTTAGAAGAGATGGTTCAGAAAAGAGCGGGAGCGGGCAGGGGGTGGCGCGCTTCTTCCGCTGATGGGGAGCGCTGAGCTGCTGCGCTGCCCCTGGTGGCCGGCAGGGTGCGCCCAACCCTACAATTGTGGCTCGTGGCGCGCATGCGCATTTCGCCCGCGGCGTCCCCACAGCGTGAAGGAGTTTGGTTTCCTCAGAAGCCACCCGGGAGCCCGGGCTTGGGGATGACTTGAAGCCGCGTCCTTGGTAAGGAAAAAACTTCCCAGAGGAACTCTGCTGGGGAATACCTAGAGTCATTTTCCTTTATTAAAAAATGTTTTTATGGGCCAGGCGCCGTGGCTCTCGCCTGTAATCCCAGCACTTTGGGAGGCCAAGGCGGGTGGATCATGAGGTCAGGAGTTCAAGACCAGCCTGGCCAAGATGGTGAATCCCCGTTTCTACTAAAAATACAAAAATTAGCCAGGCATGGTAGCGAGTGCCTGTAGTTCCAGCTACTCGGGAGACTGAGGCAGGAGAATTGCTTGAATCCAGGAGACAGAGGTTGCAGTGAGCCGAGATTGCGACGTTGCACTCCAGCCTGGGCAACCTGAGCAAGACTCCGTCTTTAAATAAATACATAAATAAATAAATAACTTTTTTTAGTTTTTTTTTTTTTTTTTTTTTTTTTTGAGACAGAGTCTCGTTCTGTTGCCCAGGCTGGAGGTGGTCTCGGCTCACTGCAATCGCCGCCTCCCGGGTTCAAGCGATTCTCCTGTCTCAGCCTCCAGGGTAGCTGGGATTACAGGCGCCCGCCACCACGCCCGGCTAATTTTGTATTTTTAGTAGAAACCTGGTTTCACCATCTTGGCCAGGCTGGTCTTGAACTCCTGACCTTATGATCCATCCACCTCAGTCTCCCAAAGTGCTGGGATTACAGGTGTGAGCCACCGCGCCCGGCCGCGCCGCATTTTCTCATCCGTTCATCTGTTGATGGACATTTAGGTTGCTTCCAAATCTTGGCTGTTGTGAACAGTGCTGCAACAAACATGGCAGTGCAGATATCTTTTAGACATACTGATTCCCTTTCTTTCGGGTATCTAGCCAGCAGGGATTGCTGGAGCGTGTGGTAGCTCAATTTTTAGTTTTTTGAGGAACCTCCAAACTGTTCTCCATGGTAGTTGTACTAATTTACATTCCCACCAACCATGTACGAGGGTTCCCTTTTCTCGACGTCCTCCAGAGACACTTTCCTTAAATTCATAAGCAGAGATTCCCTCATGTTTTGGAATGTTCCCATGCGTTATTCTTTACTTTCTCTGGAAATCATTGAGTGAGATCTGTTTTAGGCATTTCCCTTCACAGAGGGGTTGGTAGCAGGAAACAGAGAGCACCTGGTGTTTCCTTAATCAGGACTGTTCTGGGAGGAAATCTACGCAAGTCCAGAGAAGTGCATGGCCCAGGTGAGGCTTGCAGGGAACAGTGTTGGTGCCTACAGCTTGGGGAGTCTGGGAGAAGGAAAATGAGCACTCCTGTGGATGTCCTTTATTCGTTTCTTCCTGTCTTATTTTCCCTACAGGGTTAAAGTAGTTGTAAAGAAGAAAGTTTTGCAAAGTACATGTATTAAAACTCAAAACATTAAGCCGGGTGTGGCGGCTCTTGCCTGTAATCCCAGCATTTTGGGAGGCCGAAGTGGGCAGATCACAAGGTCATGAGATCGAGACCATCCTGGCTAACACAGTGAAACCCCGTCCCTACTAAAAATACAAAAATTAGCCTGACATAGTGGCACGTGCCTGTAGTCCCAGCTACTTGGGAGGCTGAGGCAGGAGAATCGTTTGAACCCGGGAGGCGGAGGCTGCAATCAGTGAAGATCGCACCATTGCACTCCATCCAGCCTGGGTGACAGAGCAAGACTCTGTCCCCCCCAAAAAATAATGAAATTAAATAAAAAATAGAACTAAAAACATTATTTCCAGTTAAAATAGTTCATATCAGCTGGACACAGTGGCTCACGCCGGTAATCCCAGCACTTTGGGAGGCCAAGGCAGGCAGATCACCTGAGATCAGGAGTTCAAGACCAGCCTGGCCAATATGGTGAAACCCTGTCTCTACTAAAAACACAAAAAAAGCAGCCGGGTGTGGTGGTGCACACCTGTAGTCCCAGCTACTAGGGAGGCTGAGGCAGAAGAATCGCTTGAACTCGGGAGGCGGAGGTTGCAGTGATCCGAGATCCTGCCACTGCACTCCAGCCTGGGCAATAGAATGAGACTCCATCTCAAAAACAAAACAAAACAAAAATAAACCCAGTTCATATCAAAAGGAAAATATAGGCTGCTCTGCCTGTGGAGTAGCATTGTTTCTTCTCTAATAAACTTGCTTTCACTTAAAAAAAAAAAAAAAAAAAAAAAAAAGGAAAATCCTAGCACTCTGGGAGGCTGAGGCAGGCAGATCACCTAAGGTCAGGAGTTCGAGACCAGCCTGGCCAACATGGTGAAACCCCTTCTCTACTGAAAATACAAAAATAAGCCAGTGTGGTGGTGCACGCCTGTAATCCCAGCTACTCAGGAGGCTGAGACAAGCGAGTTTCTTGAACCTGGGAGGCGGAGGTTGCAGTGAGCCAAGATCATGCCACTGCACTTCAGCCTGGGCGACAAAGAAAGACTCCACCTCAAAAGCAGCCTGGGCATCAGGAAGAGGCCATCCTTAGCATTTTGGGAGGCCAAGGCAGGCGGATCACCTGAGATCAGGAGTTCCCGCCTTCAGCTCAGCCAACATGAATCCCTTGTTCCTCATTAAAATATAAAATTAGCTCGTGTGGTGGTATTACGTTTGTAATTTGAAGAATCAAGAACCGGGAGGCGGAGGCTGGGCGGTGAGTCGAGATCACACCACTGCATTCCAGTTGCAACAGAAGGGTCCATCTCAAAAAGAAATGAAAATGTAAAATGTAATTTTACTTTTCTGGTTTTAATAGAAGCAAATTCCCCAGTAACCTTTTTTTTTTTTTTTTTGAGACGGAGTCTCTCTCTGTCCCCAGGCTGGAGTGCAATAGCCGATCTCGGCTGACTACAGCCTGCGCCTCCCAGGTTCAAGCAATTCTCCTGCCTCAGCCTCCCAAGTAGCTGGGACTACAGGTGCGTGCTGCCACATCTGGCTAATTTTCATATTTTTTAGTAGAGACAAGGTTTCACCATGTCAGGCAGGATGGTCTTCATCTCCTGACCTCGTGATCCTCCTGCCTCGGCCTCCCAAAGTGCTGGGATTACAGGTGTGAGCCACCGCACCCAGTCCATCAGTAATATTTTTAAAATGTACTTATTAGCTCACCTCATTTTCACTTAAGGTAATTTCCATGGTTGATAATTTTTTATGACTCACTGACAATCTCAAAAGGTTTTTCGTGGCCAGGTGTGGTGGCTCACGCCTGTAATCCCAGTACTTTGGGAGCCCGAGACTAGTGGATCACCTGAGGTTAGGAGTTGGAGACCAGCCTGGCCAAGGTGGCGAAACCCCATCTCTACTAAATATAAAAAATTAGCCAGACGTGGTGGCAGGCGCCTGTAATCTCATGTACTTGGGAGGCTGAGGCAGGGAGAATTGCATGAACCCTGGAGGCAGAGGTTGCAGTGAGCCAAGATCATGCCACTGCACTCTAGCCTAGGTGATCCAGTGAGACTCTGTCTCAAAAATAAATAAATAAATAAAAGGTTTCTTTTTGTTTGTTTTTTGAGACAGGGTCTCACTCTGTTGCCCAGGCTGGAGTGCAGTGGTACGATCATGGCTCATTGCAGCCTCCGCCTCCCAGGCTTAAGCAATCCTCCCACCTTAGCCTCCCCAGTACAGGTGTGCATCACCATACCCAGCTAATTTTTTGTATTTTTGGTGGAGACGGGGGTTTCACCATGTTGGCCAGGCTGGTCTCGAACTCCTGAGCTCAGGTAATCCACCCACCTCGGCTTCCCAAAGTGATGGAATGATAGGCTTGAGCTCCCAGCCAGCTGCTAGTTTTGAGTGGGGCCCAGAACAAGTGAAGGCTCTGCAACAGGTGCAGGCTGTTGTGCAAGCTGCCCAGCGACTTGGTCACATGACCCAGCAGATCCAATGCTGCTTGACATGTCAGTGGCAGAGAGCAATGCTGGGTGGAGCCTTGGCAGGCCCGCATAGGAGAATCACAATGTAGACTTTTAGGATTCTGGTGTAAAGCCCTGACATTGTCTGCGGATAATTACTTTTTTTTTTTTTTTTGTACTTCAACATTTTACAATAGAGAGTAGCAGAAAATACTACATGCTAACACGGACAATATGATACACAACCTCATGGGAGAAGTTAGCAGGGAGCACGTGGCAGAGGCCACAGGTTTAGACTAAGAGCCTTTCAATGGCCTGCTGAATGGATTGGATCTGCTGTTTCAGTTGTGAGCTTTCTTTGATGGTGACAGAACAGGTGATGACAGGCCTGGAGACCCCACAGTCTCTCCCCAGGGCCTGCTTGGAGCGCACAAATACGTAGGGCACGTTCTTGTCTTCACACAGCAGTGGAGGTGCAGAATGATCTCCAGTGGCTTGGTGTCTGCAGCTATCACGATGAACTCAGAGATGCCCCCATTAAGGGTTTTGGTGGCCTCTTTGGCTCCTTTCTGAAGCTGCTTGTAGTTACATGACTACTGAACGAGCTCCAGTGGTTTCTTGGTGAGGTGGGCATCGGCGAGGGGCTAGGCCTTCGGATTCACATTGGTCTCAGTCATGGCTGTGGTTCTGCGGGCTCAGCACTCCTAGGGCAGCGCAGCCGAGGTCTGAGAAGTGCTTGCCTCCACCCGAACTCTTCTTTTGACAACCAGCTTTTGGCTTGCTACTAGACAGTATTAGGGACTGAATAATTAACCAGGGACCACCAAGTTACTGCATGACCTGAGCTGCTCATCACGAACTCAGTGTTATCTGACCTACCAAGTCATAAAGTGAGGCATACAGAGTAGCATTCCATCATCATGCAATGACTGTGCCAAAACTCACAGAATGAGTGGACTCACAGAATGCCTTATCCACTGTCGTGGCATTAGAGAAAGCTCTGTCTACCAGGTCGCTGGTTTAATAAAACATGACTAGAATGACTCTATCTTAAGGTGAGTAGCCAGGCACTCACAAGGCACCTGTAAGGTTGTTATGGTCTGAAAATAGCCACATTCTAAGCTGACCACCAATTATAATTGCAGAAATATTTATGATCATACGGGACATCTCCCACCAAGCCTGCAGAATGTCCAGATGTCCTAAGAGTGCAGCCCACTTTACTCAGAGAGAACCTTAATGAGCAGGCTTGGGTTGAAGGATTAATGGTCACTGATAGCACCAACAGCCTTACCTTTAGTGAGCACATCTGCACATTCCAGGTTTAATTGTAGCTCCTTAAGAGTTTGTGGTACAGCGTTCCTCCTTCTGCTTTCTGAGGCTGCCTTATTCTGTAACAGAATAGATTCTGATAAACTTGCTTCTTTCACTGTGCTCAGTGACTCACCTCAAATTCTTTCCTGTGTAAGATCTAAGAACCCTTTCATGGAGCCTGGACTGGAACGCCTCTTTTTCCTGTAACAATGGCATTGCTTCGGATCAAAGTACCCACTTCACAGTAAATGAGGTACACCGTGGGCCCATGCTCATGGAATTCATGGGTCATGCTGTGTTCTCCATCATCCTACCGATTTTGGTTCTGTTTTTCTGGTGGAACTCAGACTGAGACAAATATATAGTGAAAGGTAAGTCTTCATTACCCCCTTGACTTCAAGTCCATGTTCCAGAGGAAGCCACCGCCTTTTCCTTGTGTATCCTTTCTACAGAGATTTTCATAAACATATTTGTATGTACACATTATCAGTTAAAAGAGTCAAACTGTACAATATTTGAAGAAGTTTATTCTGAGCCAAAAGTGAGTGATCACGGCCCACAGCACAGTCCCAAGAGGTCCTAAGACCCTGTGCCCACGGTGGTGGGGCTACAGCTTGGTTTTATACTTTTTTTTTTTGAGACGGAGTCTCACTCTGTCAATAGGCTGGAGTGCAGTGGCACGATCTCAGCTCACTGCAACCTCTGCCTCCTGGGTTCAAGCAATTCTCTGCCTCAGCCTCCTGAGTAGCTGAGATTACAGGCACCTGCCACCACGCCCGACTAATTTTTGTTGTACTTTTAGTAGAGACGGGGTTTCACCATCTTGACCAGGGTGGTCTTGAACTCCTGACCTCGTGATCCACCTGCCTCAGCCTCCCAAAGTGCTGGGATTACAGGCGTGAGCCACCGCGCCCCGCAGGTTTTACACATTTTAGGGAGAAAGTTCATAGATGGAGTCAAAGATTTTCTGACTGGCACTTGGTTGAAAGAGTTAGACCTGGAATCAATAGAAAGGAGTGTCTGGGTTAAGATAAGGGAGCCCAAGGTTCCATTTTATTATTATTTTTGACAGGGTCTCTGTTGCCCAGGCTGGATTGCAGTGGGCTCAAGGAATCTGCCCACTTCTGCCTCCCGAGTAGCTGGGACGATAGGCATGTGCTGTCATCACGCCCAGCTAAGTCGGGGTCTCCCTATGTTGCCCAGGATGGTGTGGAACTCCTGGGCTCAAGTGATCCACCCACCTCGGCCTCCTAAAGTGCTGGGATTACAGGCTTGAACACCACCATCCTGGCCATTCTTATGCGGATGCAGCTCCAGGCAGCAGGCTTCAGAAAGAATAGGTGGTAAATGTTTCTTATCAGAATTAAAAAGGTGCCAGACTCTTACGTTCTCTCCTGGATCAGCAAAAGATGTGGAAAAGGAAGGAGATTCTCTACAAAATAGATTTCCCCCAGGAGACAGTTCTACAGGGTTACATAAAACTATGTTAAAGAAATGCATGTCTGGGTAAAATACTTCGTTTTCTTCCAGGGCCTGCTATTTGTCATGTGATGTATTTTAATACTACAGTCTGTTTGGTCAGCCTTAAGGTGTCTGTTTTAATGTCGATGCTGGTCAGTTATACCTGAATTCCAAAGGGAGGAGAGTATAATGGGACATGTCCAAACCCTGCTTCCCATCAGGGACTGAACTGGTTTTTCAGGTTAACTTTGACATTGAGAGAATCAGTTCATTCAGTTGGTTGGGGGGCTTACAAATTTATTTTTGGTTTACAAGGTACAGATAACTATGCCTAAGGGAGGAGACCACCCCTCATATTGTCTTACGCCCAATTTCTGCCTCCAAAGAAAGAAAAAGTAAAAACTAAAAGGCAGAAATGAAATCCACAGGCAGATAGCCCGGCGCCACACCCTGGGCCTGGTAGTTAAACATCAACCCCTGACCTAATTGGTTCTGTTATCTATAGATTACAATCATTGTATAGAAATGCACTGTGAAAATCCCTGTCTTGCTTTGTTCCGATCTAATTACCGGTGCAAGCAGCCCCCAGTCATGTACCCCCTGCTTGCTCAATCAATCACGACCCTCTCACATGCACCCCCTTAGAGTTGTGAGACCTTAAAAGGGACAGGAATCGCTCACTCGCCCGGCTCTTGAGATAGAAGTCTTGCCGATGCCCCTGGCTGAATAAACCCCTTCCTTCTTTAACTCGGTGTCTGAGGAGTTTTGTCTGCTGCTCGTCCTGCTACATGCCTATAACTATATATACAAATGTTTATATATGCATATATGCGTGTATATATGGTTTGTTTTACACAAATGGATGCCGACTTTTTTTTTTTTTTTTGGTAGCGATGAGGTCTCAGGCTAATCTCGAACTCCTGGGCTCAAGAGATCCTCCTGCCTAGGCCTCCCAAAGCACTTAGATTACAGGCATAAATCACTGCGGCGGGTCCTGCTTCACCCTTTTAAAACCGCACTTGGGGGCTCCTCATCAGTGCAGACATTGGCTGGTTCCTTCAAACCGCACAGACTCCCTGTGGACGCACCTCGCCGTGTTTACTCCGCTTTCGCCAACCTTTCACTTTCAGGGAATACCCTCTGGCGCCCTTCTCTGGAGCACACGCGTGAACGTCTCGGGATTCCAAAAAGTGGGATACTGAGGTAAAGGGTACGCGCTTTCAGAACGGGAAGACACCGCAAAACACCCGCCAAGACGTGGCCCCGCGTCCGCCCTGCCCACAACGCAGCCGCTCCCACTCCCGGAGCGCGCCCTGTGCTTCAGACTTCGGATCTGTGTGATCCGCTGTGTGCAGCTGTACCCGAAAGGGTCTCCACGTGCACTACCTCGTGACAACTAAGGTGGACCGTCTTCGACTCCTAGGACTCATCCGCAGCTCAGCGGGGCTTTCAGAATCCTAGGGGCTTCCAATCCGGAAGTTCCCCGTCCTTTCTGCCCCAACATAACATGGCGCCCACCGCAGCCACTTCCGTGATCCGCAGGCGACGAAGTCTCCCGGCCAGGATCAAAGATGGCCGCGCTTCCGCCACGCGCCTACTCTCGCTGGCCACTCCCGGCTCCGCTCTAGCCGCCGCTCTCGGTGAGCGCCGCCGCCAGCCAATCGCGGGGCGCAGACGCCGCTGGCCCCGCCCCGCGGATCAGCTGAGGGAGCCGCAATGTCTGTTGACAGCGGCGGCGGCGCAGCCGGTTCCGGGTTCGACGCGGGGCGGGGGTAAGCGCGGCTGGCGAGAGGGCTGCGGCGGACCGCGAAGGGGGACCTGGCTGCGGCCGTGGGAGGGGGCGCCCGCCGGCGTCTGGGCCGGGCCGCGGGGCTGCGTGGGCGCGGGCGGCCGGGCCAGGGCTCGCGGGGTGGGGCGGGCGCCGAGTCTCGGCCTCTGGGGTCGGGAGTCTCCACGGGCGTTTCCGGGGTCTCCGCAGATGTGAATCCCGATGGAGCGGCCCGAGGAAGGCAAGCAGCCGCCGCCGCCGCAGCCCTGGGGACGGCTCCTGCGCCTGGGCGCCGAGGAGGGCGAGCCGCACGTCCTCCTGAGGAAGCGGGAGTGGACCATCGGGCGGAGACGAGGTGCGGGGCGGGGGCGGGGGCGGGGGCCGGGCCGGGCCGGGCAGAGCCATCCGGTTGCGGGCAGGCCACAGGGGCGGCGGTGCAGTGAGCTCCAGATTTTTCGGTGGAGTGAACTCTCACGTGAGAACTGGTGTTTATTCGGCGTTCTGCCCACCCACTCTTGCGCATGATTCATGCACATCATTTAGCCCTCGTTACAACTTTATAAAGTAGTTGTGTTAATATACTCTCCGGAATGCAATATTGTCACATTCGTTGCTGTACAGAGTATCTTTTCTGATTATAATGGAACAAAGTTAAAAATAACAGAAGGAAAAGTGGAAAATTCACAGATATATGGACATTAAACACCACACCCTTAAAAGCAAGCGATGGGTCAAATAAGTCTTTACAGGGGAAAACCTTTAAAAATATTTTGAGACAAATGAAACAAAAATAGAATACACCAAAAGACGTTTAGGATGCAGCCAAGGCAGTACTCGAGGGAAATTTATAGATGTAGTGCCTACATTAACAAAGATCTCAGCCCCTAGAATAAATAAAGTGCCTACATTAACAAAGATCTCAGCCCCTAGAATAAATATCCTAGAATATTTATTTATTTAATGAACCTGGAAAGCTAAGAACTTGAACAAAGTCATACAATTAGTGAGAGGAAGTTCCCTCAGCCTCCACATTCACTGCCTCCAGGCTCCCAAGTAACCATCTGGTAGTTTGATTTTCTCCTGTAGCCTTTGTATGGGGAGGGAAATGTACTGGTCCTGTCAACAAAAATGTTTAGTTTGTGTGAAAATTAATAAATTAGCTCTGACATTATACTTTAAAAAGGAGTGAGGATGGGAAATATGTGCTGTTTGGAAGCAAATTTTTTTTGTTTACTGTCACCCCTTATAATGTGTTTGCACCTGTTTATTTTTGTTTGTTTGTTTTTTTGAGTTAAGAGTCTTGCTCTGTCGCCCAGGCTGGGTTGCAGTGGTGTGATCTCAGCTCACTGCACCCTCTGCCTCCTGGTTCAAGTGATTCTCCCCCTCAGCCTCTGAGTAGTGGAACTATGCAAAGCAAAGCACTGCATGCCTGGCTAATTTTTGTATTTTTAGTAGAGACAGGGTTTCTCCATGTTGACCAGGCTGGTCTTGAATTCCTGGCCTGAAGTGATCCGCCCGCCTTGGCAGGCCACCCAAAATGCTGGGATTACAGGCTGGGAGCTGCCCAGCCTTTTTTTTTGAGCCAGAGTCTCGCTTGTCGCCCAGGCTGAGTACAGTGGTGCTAATCCGCCCACTGCAACTTCCAATCTCGCTGTCTCATACATGATTCCTCCTGCCTCATTCTCCTGTGTGTAGCCAGCATCAGGTGTTAACGACTACCACGCTCGCTATTTTTGTATTTCAGTGAGACGGGATTTCACTATGTTGGCTGTGACTGGTCCTTTCAAAATTCTGACCTTGTGATCCACCACCGGCCTCCCAAAGTGCTGCTGAGATTATATAGGCTGGAGCCACACCTCCCAGCCCAGAATTTGTTTTTCTTTGAGAGTCCTCGCCAGGTCTCGGGTCAGCCCAGGCTGGAGTGCAGCCACGGGCTGACTGTGCCCGGCTCCCGGTTTCACACCCATTCTCCTGCCTCAGCCTCCCTAGTAGCTGGGACTACAGGCGCCCGCCACCACGCCAGGCTAATTTTTTGTAATCGTGGTAGAGACGGGGTTTCACCATGTTAGCCAGATGGTCTCGATCTCCTGACTTCGTGATCCACCCGCCTCAGCCTCCCAAAGTGCTGGGATTACAGGCGTGAGCCACCGTGCCTGGCCCAGATTTTACTTTTGACGAACCTCAGCTGACTTTTTTTTTTCCTGGTTTGTGCTTTTTGTGTCCTGTCTGTGAAGTCCATGCCAGACCCGACGGCACTAAGATTTTCACCTGTCTTTTCCACTGGAAGTTTCATAGTTTTAGGTTTTACGTTTGTCTCTGGCCATCCTTACACGGCTACAATACTGTATTGATTACTATAGCATGATGGTAAGTCCGTTAAGTAATGTGAGTCTTCCAACTTCATTCTTTTTCAAAATTGCTTTGGTTATTCTACAGTTTTTTTCTGTGAACTTTAGAGTCAGCTTGTCAGTGTCTGCAAGCCCTCTGGGATTTTTATTGGAATTGCCTTGAATGTATGAAACAATCCTAGGGGACAGCTGGCATCTTGACAATATTGAGTCTCTGATTCACACACCCATAGGTCAGTGATGGGAGCAAGGCTCAGGCCAAAGCAGATTCAGGGTGTCATTCTATGTGGAACATTTGGGAAAAGTACATTTGCATGGCACTGTCGCCTGACCAAACCCTTCACTTTTTAATTGCCTTTAGTGTCTTATAGTATCTCTATGTATCCTTATAGATTATTATAAGCAGTAATGATTAATGATGAGATATTAAAAAGCCTTTGTTCTTTTTTCTTTTTTTTTTTTTTTTTTGAGACTGAGTCTGGCTCTGTCGCCCAGGCTGGAGTGCGGTGGCCGGATCTCAGCTCACTGCAAGCTCCGCCTCCCGGGTTCACGCCATTCTCCTGCCTCAGCCTCCCGAGTAGCTGGGACCACAGGCGCCCGCCACTTCGCCCGGCTAGTTTTTTGTATTTTTTAGTAGAGACGGGGTTTCACCGTGTTAGCCAGGATGGTCTCGATCTCCTGACCTCGTGATCCGCCCGTCTCGGCCTCCCAAAGTGCTGGGATTACAGGCTTGAGCCACCGCGCCCGGCCTTTTCTTTTTTTTTGAGACGGAGTTTCACTCTTTTTGCCCAGGCCGGAGTGCAATGGCATGATCTCAGCTCACAACAACCTCCGCCTCCCAGGTTCAAGCGATTCTCCTGCCTCAGCCTCCCAAGTAGCTGGAATTACAGGCGCCTGCCACCATGCCTGGCTAATGTTTGTATTTTCAGTAGAGATGGGGTTTCACTATGTTGGCCAGGCTGGTCTCGAACTCATGACCTCGTGATCTGTCTGCCTCGGCCTCCCAAGGTGCTGAGATTACAAGTGTGAGCCACTGTGCCCGGCTGTAAAATTGTCATTTGAGAGGCTGTGTGTAGCTAGAGGTGTTGATGGGTGTCTTTGAGAGGGTGGGGATTCAGAAAGATTCAGGACGGGCCGGGCGCGGTGGCTCACGCCTGTAATCCCAGCACTTTGGGAGGCCAAGGGGAGTGGATTGCGAGGTCAGGAGATCGAGACCATCCTGGCTAACACGGTGAAACCCCATCTTTACTAAAAATACAAAAAATTAGCCAGGCATGGTGGTGGGTGCCTGTAGTCCCAGCTACTTGGGAGGCTGAGGCAGGAGAATGGTGTGAACCCAGGAGGTGGAGCTTGTAGTGAGCTGAGATTGCGCCACTGCACTCCAGCCTGGGCAACAAAGCAAGACTCTGTCTTAAAAAAAAAAAAAAAAATTTTTTTTTCATAACTGTCTTGGTTAAGTGTTTTTCTTACATATGTACAAGGGGGATCCTGAGTTTGAACCACATACTTTGGTAAAGCAAAGGGCATTAGGGTTCACAGTTCCCACGGTCATATTCCATGTCATCCCACCCTGTCTTTTGTAGGTTGCGACCTTTCGTTCCCCGGCAATAAACTGGTCTCTGGAGATCACTGTAAAATTGTAGTGGATGAAAAATCAGGTCAGGTGACACTGGAAGATACCAGGTGAGTATGTTCTGAGCTTCTTTTGGTGTTTCTTCTTGTACCTTAAGAAGCCTGACTCCGTGCTAGTGTGCTGTGTGCCACGGCTGAGGAGGAGAAGAAATGCTGTCTTTGGTGTGATAACAGCGGCTCATTTTTATAACACAGCACAGTCGTGTCCCTTAGCAACACGGATACAGTCTGAGAAATGTGTCATTAGACAATTCCATCATCTTGCAAACATCATGGAGTATGCTTAAACCAACCTGGTGGTATAGCCTACTATGTACCTAGGCTACATGGTGCAGCCTGTTGCTCCCAGGCTGGAAACCTGAACAGCGTGCCACTGAACTGAATGCTATAGGCAGTGGTAACACAATGGTAAAAGTATTTATCTATCTAAACATAGAAAAGGTGCAGTAAAAATAGGATATTTTAGTTTTATGAGACTACTACCGTATATGCATCTGTTGAACAAAACGTTATTACCAGGCTGGACGTGGTGGCTCACCTGTAATCCCAGCACTTTGGGAGGCTGAGGCAGGCAGATGAGGTCAGGAACTCGAGCCCAGCCTGGCCAACATGGAGAAACCTCGTCTCTATTAAAAATACAAAAATTAGCCGGGCATGGTGGCATGCACCTGTAATCCCATCTACTCGGGAGGCTGAGACAGGAGAATCACTTGAACCTGGGAGGTGGAGATTGCGGTGAGCCGAGATGGCGCCATTGCACTCCAGCCTGAGAAGCGAGTGAAACTGCGTCTCAAAACAAAACAAAAGTTATTATCTGGGACATGACTGTAGTTAATTAGGCTCCCAAGGTATAAGAAGACGTATTTCCTGGTTTCCAGGATGGGACACTTAGTGACACTTTGGTATCTATGACCCTTCTTGAATGTATTCAAATTAAATATGTCTCAGAAATAAGACTTAAAAGATGCTCGTGATTTTTAGTTCTTGCAAGCCTATTCAGGTTTGATTTATTTCCCTCAAATCCAAAAATCGTTTTTTAAAACTAATAAATTCTCGTTCTTGTACAACTTAAGTACAGATTGAGTATCTGAAATGATTGGGACTAGAGTGTTTAGATTTTGAATTTTTTCAGATTTTAGAATGTTTGCATTATAATTACCAATTGAGCGTGTCTGATTCAAAATTCTGAAATGCTCCAGTGGGTATTTTTTGAGTGTCTTATTGGTGCTCAAAAAGTTTAGGACTTCAGATATCTGATTAAGGACATTCAGCTTAGGGATATTCAACTTAGAAAGTGGAAAGCTTTCCAAAATCCCGTTCATACATTAGAAATGCATGTGTAGGTATATATATTTTGCATTAATGCGATTACGCTACGCATACTGTTGTAGCGTCAGCTTTTTTCTTCTTCTTTTTTTTTTTTTTTGAGATGGAGTTTCACTCTGTCACAGGCTGGAGTGCAGTGGTGCAATCTCGGCTCACTGCAGCCTCCACGTCCCAAGTTCCATTGATTCTCCTGCCTCAGCCTCCCGTGTGGCTGGCATTATAGGCACGCACTACCACACCCAGCTAATTTTTTTGTGTTTTTAGTAGAGATGGGATTTCACCGTGTTGGCCAGGCTGGTCTCAAACTCCTGATCTCAGGTGATGCACCTCCAAAGTGCTGGGATTACAGGCATGAGCCACCGCGCCCGGCCAAGCTTTTTTCACTTACAGTGTTGTGTGGAGCGCTTCACATGTTCCTGCGTCTGCATCTATCTCATCTTCTTGTCATTTTAGGATAGTTTCTTTGTCACTTCCCTTATTGGTGGACATTTATTGTTTTGACTTTTTTTTACTATAAATAACACTGCAGTGACTCTTTCCCAAACTCTGCTTTCATGTCTGTTTTCTTGGGATGATTCTTGAAAGGGAAGCCTGTGTCAGTGTCACTCAGAATGTGCCTATTCCGTTGTTTTTTCTTTTTTGAGATGGAGTCTCGCTCTGTGGCTCAGGCTGGAGTGCAGTTGGTGTGATCTCGACTCACTGCAACCTCTGCCACCCGGATTCAAGCGATTCTTCTGCCTCAGCCTCCTGAGTAACTGGGATTACAGGTGCCGCCACCACGCCCGGCTCAGATGGGGTTTCACCATGCTGGCCAGGCTGGACTTGAGCTCCTGGCCTCAGGTGATCCACCTGCCTCAGCCTCCCCACGTGCTGGGATTGCAAGCGTGAGCTCCCGCACCCAGCCAGAATGTGCGTCTTTTAGATCTGCTGCAAGTGGCAGGCCGTCTTCTAGCAGCGTGTGGAGAGTGTGCTGTTCTCACGGCAGGGTTGGCAGGTGGTCGTCTAGCAGCATGTAGAAGAGTGTGCCACGTTCTTGGCAGAGGTGGGCTGGAGGGGAGGGTTGCTCAAGCAGAAGGAACCACATGTATGGGGGTCCCCGAGCATGAGCAGGGCCAGGTGGTCAGAGCGTGTGGTGAGCAGCAGAGTCGCACGAGGGAGCTTGGGCTTTAGCCTGAGAGCAGTGAGGAGTCATTGAAGGGGCGTAAGCGGAGGAGTGAAATAATCAGATTTTTGTTTGGAAAGAGCAGGAGAATGAGTGATGACTGCAGTCGCCCCTCGGCATCTGGGGGGATTGGTTCCAGCGCCCCTGCATGCACCCAAATCCGTGCGCACTCCAGCCTCGTAGCCAGCCCTGCAGAGCATGAGAACACTAAGTCACTCCAGCTCCAGTGCCCCGATGCACCCAAATCTGTGTGTACTCGTGCCCCGTAGCTAGCCCTGTGGAGCACGAGGACACAGAAAGTCAGTCCAGCATGTGTGTGGGGTTCACTCTCTCTCATTGAAAAGAACCCATGTGGCCGGGCGCGGTGGCTCAAGCCTGTAATTCCAGCACTTTGGGAGGCCGAGACGGGCGGATCATAAGGTCAGGAGATCGAGACCATCCTGGCTAACATGGTGAAACCCCGTCTCTACTAAAAATACAAAAAACTAGCCGGGCGAGGTAGCGGGCGCCTGTAGTCCCAGCTACTCGGGAGGCTGAGGCAGGAGAATGGCGTAAACCTGGGAGGTGGAGCTTGCAGTGAGCTGAGATCCGGCCACTGCACTCCAGCCTGGGCGACAGAGCGAGACTCCGTCTCAAAAAAAAAAAAAAAAAAAAAAAAGAAAAGAACCCATGTATAAGTGCACCTGCACCTGTCATTGAAAAGAACCCATGTATAAAGGCACCTGCACCTGTCATTGAAAAGAACCCGTGTATAAGTGCACCTGCACCTCTCATTGAAAAGAACCCATGTATAAGTGCACCTGCACCTGTCATTGAAAAGAATCCGTATATAAGTGCACCTGCACAGCTCAAAACTGCGTCTTCAGGGTCAGCTTTGTACTGCAACAGCAGAACTCAGGCACACACAGCCACTGCCTGGTTTTGAAGGTTTTACAGGGAGACGGCCATGGCAGTTCATTTGCTTACTGTCTGCATTTGCTTTCCTGCTACAGTTGGCAGAGCTGGGTAGTGGCAATGGTGACCAGGTGACCAGGTGATGGCAAAACCTACACTGTTTACCCTCTGTTTACAGAAATCGTTTGCCACTCCCATACCTCAGCAAACTGTGGTGGTCACTCGGATGTGAATTCTGTCCACTGCTGGGGCCTCAGGAGTGAGGCTGCAGAGCTGAGGCCTGTGTGGTTTGGCTGAAATCAATCGTTTTGTTTGGTTGCCGTTTTGTGTGTCGGGTATGCTGTGCTCTTGGATCTTCGTCACCTGACCAACACCTGATTTCCCATCAGGTCTCAGAGGTCCCCAGGAGGCACTTCCTGCCCCACCAACTTAGCCTCCTCCTGTCTGTCCCTGGGTCAGCAGCATCTGAATTGGCCTCTCCCAGGGCAGAGCGCCTCGAGGGGTTTGGCAGCCAGACCACAGGCTCTGAGCGCAGGACTGTGTCCTGCAGCTAATGGCCCGGCATTTATTCCGCTTCTGCCCAGAGCCAGTCTCTTGGGAGGGATCAGTACTTATTGGAGGCATGAGCTCACCGGGGTCGTGACGGCTGCAGGGAACGGAACTGTGGATAGTGCAAGTCCAGCTCAGGGGAGGCTGGAGGTGGAAGCACCACACTGCAGGCGAGGCCTCCGGGTCCAGTAGGAGGCAAACAGGAGAGAACCCAGGCCTGCAGCAGCAGAGCTGCCCAGCACATGAGGAGGTGTGGTGACTGGTTAGGCTGTCAGTCAGGGAGAAGTGGGTGAGCCATTTCTCGAGAGAATGATGAGGGGTGCACGGATGTGTGCGACGTTACATATTTATGCCGTTCCTACAAGTATTTCCAGAATGGTCATATTGAGCTGCTTTGCTGATGGTGCTAGAAAAAAAATCTCGTAACTCCAAGTCACTTTAAGTAGAATAAATTGTGTTTTTGTTTTTTTACAGCACCAACGGAACAGTGATTAACAAGCTGAAAGTTGTGAAGAAGCAGACGTGCCCTTTACAGAGTGGGGATGTCATCTACCTGGTGTACAGGAAGAATGAACCGGCTACACCGCTTCCCGTGAGGAACGCTTGCCAGGGTCCGACGGCTACACCGCTGTGCACGCGTAGGAACGTTCCTCCCGGCTACACCGCTTCCCGTAGGAACGTTCCTCCCGGCTACACCCCCTTTCTTGCTCACGTGGGTTCCTGTTGTGAATAGTGTCTGTTGAGGAGTGGGAGTGTCGAGTCCAGCCATTCCTCAGGAATACCACCGTGGCCTTGAGCAGCCAATCCCAACGTGGCAGCCAGGGAGAAACTCACGGGGATGGCTTAGGTTCTACAGGAGAAGAACTTGAGTTATGGGGATAAAACCTAGGACCGGGGGTCTGGAGGCCACTGATGGCTCTGCTTTTGGAGACCTTACAGGAAACATCAAAGGTTAGACTGGATTCCAGTAAGTTTTTTCAGCTCCAGAAGTCTGCGTTTTGGTTTTGTGCAAGGGCGGTATAGGACAAGGAAAGTGATGGGAGTCCTTCCAAGGTCACCCCTGAAATCCTTTTGTTTTTTTTTTGAGATGGAGTTTTGCTCTTGTTGCCCAGGCTGGAGTGTAATGGCGTGATCTCAGCTCACCGCAATCTCCACCTGCCGGGTTCATGCGATTCTCCTGCCTCAGCCTCCCAAGTAGCTGGGATTACAGGTGCCTGCCACCACGCCTGACTCATTTTTGTATTTTTAGTAGAGATGAGGTTTTGCCCTGCTGGACAGGCTGGTCTCAAACTCCTGACCTCAGGTGATCCACCCACCTCAGCCTCCCAAAGTGCTGGGATTACAGGCATGAGCCACCACACCCGGCCAGTACTTATTTAATTTTTTTTTTTGAGACAGAGTCTCACTCTGCTCTGTTGCCCAGGCTGTAGTGCAGTGGCGTGATCTTGGCTCACTGCAGCCTCCATCTCCTGGGTTCAAGTGATTCTCCTGCCTCAGCCTCCCAGGTAGCTGGGATTACAGGTACATGCCACCACACCTGGCTAATTTTTGTATTTTTAGTAGAGACAGGGTTTCGCCATGTTGGCCAGGCTGGTCTCGAACTCCTGCCCTCAGGTGATCTGCTTGCCTCGGCCTCCCAAAGTGCTGGGATTACAGATAAGAGCCACCGCACCTGGCCACCCCTGAAATACCTAAAGACCACAGTGGTGAGGAAGAATGGGGCAAATATGTCTTAGGCATCTTCAGTATAAACTTAACCAGCCCCTGCCACACAGAAGGCTCTTGTATCTGCTCCTTTGTGTAGTTTGAAGTTATAAGTGAGACATAGATTCTTCACCTTCTTCTGCCTCCTGATGCCATTTTTCCCCGAGGCTTATGTCTTTTGAGTTGGAAAAGATGTTTTAGATTACTTCTTTTAAAAACTCTTGAACTGATGAATTTGTTATTAGCTGATGAGTCAAAATAATCAACAAAAACAAATGGACTGGAGAACAGAAGAGAAAAATGAGTTCTCAGTTTGCACAGGGGCCACCACGTTTCTGATTTGATTAATTTTCTTTTAGACGTGGCATACCTCTATGAATCTTTAAATGAAAAGCAAGGCATGACACAAGAATCCTTTGGTAAGTAAGATTATAGCAAAGAAGCGGATGCATATTAGGAGCTGTAGCATTCCTTTTTTTTTTTTTTTTGAGATGAAATCTCACTCTGTCGCCAGGCTGGAGTGCAGTGGTGCGATCTCAGCTCACTGCAACCTCCGCCTTCTGGGTTCAAGCGATTCCCCTGCCTCAGCCTCCCGTTTTTTTTTTTTTGAGATGAAGTTTTGCTCTTGTTGCCCAGGCTGGAGTGCAGTGGTGCAATCTTGGCTCACTGCAACCTCCACCTGCCGGGTTCAAGAGATTCTCCTGCCTCAACCTCCCGAGTAGCTGGGATTACAGGTTTCACCACCACACCCGGCTGATTTTTATATTTTTAGTAGAGATGGGGTTTCACCATGTTGGTCAGGCTGGTCTCAAACTCCTGACCTCAGGTGATCCACCTGCCTTGGCTTCCCAAAGTGCTGGGATTACGGGCGTGAGCCACCGTGCCTGGCCTTGGGGCTGTTGCATTCTTAAGAGCGTTTGAATCCCTAGAGTGTCTCCCTGAGCCCTGGATGTATGCTCCTTCTGCTCCTTTTGGGTTACAGAAGCTAACAAGGAAAATGTGTTCCATGGGACCAAAGATGCCTCAGGTGCAGGTGTAGGTGCAGGGCCAGGGGCCGATCCCCGGCTCCCTCCGTTGTCGCCCACCGCTCAGGTGTGCTTTGAGGAACCACAGCCATCAACGTCGACATCAGACCTCTTCCCCACAGCCTTGGCCTCTTCCACGGAGCCGTCTCCTGCAGGGCGAGAGCGTTCCTCCAGTTGCGGTGAGGTCACATCTCATGAGGTCTTGGTGCTGGTTGCATAGTTTTTGTTCACTACTCTTTGCCTGTGTTGTTACAGAGACAGATAAGCGACTGAGGACTGGCATGAGGTTCTCAGTAGTAAGATTTCTGTAGGAGTCAATATTGACTGTGTTGTTCCCTTTACTTCCCAAGAGAAGTGAAGATCAGGGACTCTAGTACCATGGTGTATTGTACAGTTTCCTTGAGGTTATAATTCACATACCATAAAAGTCATCCAGCTAAAGCGTACATTTCAGTGGATTTTAGTACATCACAAGGTTGTGGGACCGTCACTACTCGTTGACACCAAAAGGAAACCGGTGCCCATCAGCAGTCACTCTGCGTGTCCCCTTCCCCGTGGCCCCTGGCAGCTGTGTGTGCTTTTGGCCTCTGGATTTTTCTGTTCTAGACACTTCACAGACATGGAATCATGCGTGGTCTATTGTGACTGGGCTCTTTTTTCTATTGCTGAGACGGAGTCTCGCTCTGTCTCCCAGGCTGGAGTGCAGTGGCGCGATCTCGGCTCACTATAAGCTCCGCCTCCTAGGTTCACACCATTCTCCTGCCTCAGCCTCCGAGTAGCTGGGACTATAGGCGCCCGCCACCACGCCCGGCTAGTTTTTTGTATTTTTAGTAGAGACGGGGTTTCACCGTGTTAGCCAGGATGGTCTCGATCTCCTGACCTCGTGATCTACCCGCCTCAGCCTCCCAAAGTGCTAGGATTACAGGCATGAGCCACTGCTCCCAGCCGTGACTGGCTCTTTTCACTTAGCATGATGTTTTCAGAGTTCATCAAGAAGAGAATGTTATTTAAAACCAGTTTTGGCCAGGCGCGGTGGCTCACGCCTGTAATCCCAGCACTTTGGGAGGCCAAGGCGGGCGGATCACAAGGTCACGAGATCGAGACCATCCTGGGTAACATGGTGAAAGCCCGTCTCTATTAAAAATACAACAAATTAGCTGGGCATGGTGGCGGGCGCCTGTAGTCCCAGCTACTCAGGAGGCTGAGGCAGGAGAATGGCGTGAACCCAGGAGGCGGAGGTTGCAGTGAGCCAGGATTGCACCACTGCACTCTAGCCTGGGCGACAGAGCAAGACTCCATCTCAAAAAAAAAGAGGTCTCGCTCTGTTGCCCAGGTGGGGAGAGTGGCGTGATCATAGCTCACTGTAACCTTGACCTCCTGGGCTCAAGAGATCCTCCCACCTCAGCCTCCTGAGTAGCTGGGACCACAGGCTCGTACTGTCATGCCTAGTTAATTTTTTCTTTTTTGTATTTTTTGTAGAGATGGGGGTCTTACTTTGTTGCCCAGGCT
Source organism: Papio anubis (assembly GCF_008728515.1). Lineage (NCBI taxonomy): Eukaryota > Metazoa > Chordata > Mammalia > Primates > Cercopithecidae > Papio > Papio anubis. The sequence goes on along the minus strand of NC_044984.1, from coordinate 127,213,756 downwards.
GGTCTCAAACTCCTGGGATCAAGTGATCCTCCCTCCTTGGCCTCCCAAAGTATTAGGATTACAGGTGTGAGCCCCATGCCCGGCCTCTGACCTCTATTTTTTATTTTTATTTTTTTTCCCCAGAAGGAGTTTCACTCTTGTTGCCCAGACTGGAGTGCAGTGCCACGATCTCGGCTCACTGCAGCCTCCGCCTCCCGGGTTCAAGCAATTCTCCTGCCTTAGCCTCTTGAGTAGCTGGGATTATAGGTGCCCGCCACCATGCGTGGCTAATTTTTTGTATTTTTAGTAGAGATGGGGTTTCACCATGTTGGCTAGGCTGGTCTCGACCTGACCTCAGGTGATCCACTTGCTTCAGCCTCCCAAAGTGCTGGGATTACAAGTGTGAGCCACCACACCGGGCCCAAACCTCTATTTTAACACAGTTTACGACACGGTGTGCATCATATGACCACAAATATGTGGATTTACCCTGAGTTAGACTTGTTGCCCGAGGGCTAAACCTGGTCAAAGACATTTCCGCATTTGTTCCTCTGTGAATGCGCTTCTTGCCCCCAGCTCCACCCCACACAGAGATGGGCACAAATACAGTGAAGATGTGAGTTGAGTGAGCACACACTCGTGGTAAGCCACTTGTCATTCCTAAACTATGACATCTTAGGTTGCCAGCTGCACTGGGTTCCAGTCAGTGATACCCTACAGTCGTGGTTCTCTCCTGAGCTGGATGGATCAGCACTTGTCTTGTTTGATTCCTCTCACAGAGTCTGGGGGTGGTGGCATCTCCCCTAAAGGATGTGGTCCCTCCGTGGCAAGTGATAAAATCTCCAGCTTTGCCTCAGCTCTCCCAGACAGAAAGCCTGCATCCTTTTCGTCATTGGAACCCCAGGATCAGGAGGATTTGGAGCCCGTGAAGAAGAAAATGAAAGGAGGTTAGTATCTGGTTGAGTGTGTCCTCTGCCCTATCATGAGCTCCCGGGGCGTGCAGGGGCCGCTGCCATGCTCTGTGCTGTGGGGCGTTGCTTCCTGCAGGGGCACGTGGACCCTGCCTCAGGTTGATGCCTGTGAACACCTCTGGCATTTTCATTCAGAAAACCTGGGCCTGTTTTTTGTGGTTTGCATAATCCCGATAGCACTGTGGTTTACTACAGGCTATTCTCTTGGTCTGGAAATAGTCCGTTCTGAGTTGCAGAATTAATCTCAAAGTCCTCCTTCCTGGCCAGGTGCAGTAGTTCATACCTGTAATCCTAACACTGGGAGACCAAGGCAGGAGAATCTCTTGAGGTCAGGTGATCAAGACCAGCCTGGGCGACAGAGCAAGACTTGGTCTGTAAAAATAAAAATCAAGCCAGACGTCGTGGCTCATGCCTGTAATCCCAGCAGTTTGGGAGGCCAAGGCGGGCAGATCACCTGAGGTCAGGAGTTCTAGACCAGCCTGGCCAACATGGTGAAACCCCGTCTCTGCTAAAAATGCAAAAATTAGCTGGGTGTGGCAGCTCATGCCTGTAATCCCAGCTACTTGAAAGGCTGAAGCAGGAGAATTGCTTGAACCCAGCAGGTGGAGGTTGTGGTGAGCTAAGACTGTGCCATTGCTCTGCAGCCAGGGCAACAAGAGCAAAACTCTGTCTCAAAATAAATAAATAAATAAATAAAAATCAAAAAAGAAAGCCCTCTGTCCTGGTAGGACAATAATTTCTAAAAATGTAGCTTAAATCTTCACATTCACAGGTTGTCTGACACGTGGAGTTGATCGGCATGGGGAAGGTGTGGAAAGAATCAGCAACAGTTACATAGGAAAAATAAGCACAGGAGTGAGGAAATTTTAATTCTAGCAAACATGAAAAATTGTGTAAGTCCTACAACAATCTAGTACACTACTTGGCTCAGCAGTGAATACTTGCATAAGCAGAATACAAATACAATATCATGAACTAACGGTTGTGTTAACATAATGTTGGTGGGGGGGTCTCAGTTCAGAGTTTTGCTCTACGTTAATAGATGTCAGGGATGATGTCTAAAATTGATAAATCAACATGTACCATGATAACTTAGAAACACAGAGGTAAATACCAGAAGAAACAGCTCAAAGACATGAAAGTAGTTTTCCTCCAAGGAGGGAAATCAGGTGAGGAGCGGCTGAGGCAGAAGGTGACTGCCTTTGTTTTCTTCTAAATGTATTATCTATACATTTTTTTAAGAGACAAGATCTTGCTGTGTCATCCAGGCCAGAGCGCAGCGGCTCAGTCTTGGTTCACTGCAGCCTCCGCCTCCTGGGCTCAGAGAGTCCTCCCACCTCAGCCTTCCGAGTAGCTGGGACCGCAGCTGCGTGCTACCATACCCGGCTAATTTTTTTTTTTTATTTTTTGTAGAGATGGGGTTTCATTATATTGCCCAGGCTGGTCTCGAACTCCTGGGCTCAAGTGATCTCCCTGCCTCAGCCTCCCAAAGTGCTGGGATTACAGGCGTGAGCCATTGCATCTGGCTTCTTGTAAATATTTGGCTTTTTAAATTGTGTGCAGTTTATTTAATTAAAAATAAAAATTAATTGATGATTACCAACATCTCAGCATTATAGAAAAATGAAAACACACCCGAAGAGGGTCAGGCGCGGCGGCTTAGCCTGTTACCCCAGCACTCTGGGAGGCCGAGGCGGGCAGATCACGAGGTCAGGAGATCGAGACCATCCTGGCTAACACAGTGAAACCCCATCTCTACTAAAATACAAAAAATTAGCCAGGCGTGGCGGCGGGCGCCTGTACTCCCAGCTACTCGGGAGGCTGAGGCAGGAGAATGGCGGGAACCCGGGAGGTGGAGCTTGCAGTGAGCTGAGATCACGCCACTGTACTCCAGCCTGGGCGACAGAGTGAGAGACTGTCTCAAAAAAAAAAGTTAAAGAAAACTCAAGATGTTACCTTCTTCTCAACTCCAATGACATTGGAATTGCTAAGCAATTAAACCACACAAAACTGTTCGTATACTTGTTTCAAGTAAAGAAATCAACACCACATTTTTGAGACTCCATCTCAAAAAAAAAAAAAGACAAAAAAACACACCAGAAGAAAAAAATATGAGCTGCTGTTGACATCTTCAGTCTCTGTTTTCAGCCTTTTCTTCTGTGACACAAACGAGTCCCAGTTTGTGTTTAAACAAAGTGACATCATACACCGTGACAGCTGGCCTTCAACACTAACTCACATCCTGAATGTCTTTTTTAATGTTATTAACCATGTCTCTAAAACAAAACTTAAACCTATTGGAATATGAGATTTATTTTGGACCTTCTGAAAAATACCCTATTTATTTAATTATTATTTTTTTGAGACAGTGTCTCACTCTGTTGCCCAGGCTGGATTGCAGTGGCACAATCTTGACTCACTGCAACCTCTGCCTCCCAGGTTTAAGCGATTTCCGGCTAATTTTTGTATTTTCAGTAGAGACGGGGTTTTCCCTGTGTCAGCCAGGCTGGTGTCAGACTGCCTCGGCCTCTCAAGGTGCTGGGATTACAGGTGTGAGCCACCTCACCCAGCCAAAGATGCGCTTTGGAAATACAAAGATAAGGCAAGGCCTCTGTGTTTTCTGCTTCTGGTTCTGAACATCTGTGGCCTGGAGATTTTCTCTTTCTACAGGTGAAGATGTTTGTCAGCTCAAAAGACTGCATGTGCCAGGCGCGGTGGCTCACGCCTGTAATCCCAGCACTTTGGGAGGCTGAGGCGGGTGGATCACGAGGTCAGGAGATCGAGACCATCGTGGCTAACACGGTGAAACCCTGTCTCTACTAAAAATGCAAAAAATTAGTGGGGCGTGGTGGCAGGCACCTGTAGTCCCAGCTACTTGGGAGGCTGTGGCAGGAGAATGGCGTGAACCTGGAAGGTGGAGTTTGTTGTGAGCCGAGATCGCACCACTGCACTCCAGCCTTGGCAACAGAGCAAGACTCCGTTTCAAAAAAAAAAAAAAAACGACTGCATGTATTTCCTCGGTTACGACAGTCAGAACACATCCCTTTCTCTTGTAGACGGGGACCTTGACCTGAACCTGCAGTTGTTGGTCGCACAACCGCGTAGAAACACCCAAACCGTCCAGGAGGACGTCAGAGCAGCGACTGGGAAGCCAGACAAGATGGAGGAGACGCTGACATGCATCATCTGCCAGGACCTGCTACACGACTGCGTGAGGTGCGACTGCGTTCACCCTTGGCTCATGGAACATGGCACTGCAGGTTCCTCGTCCAGTGTGGGGCGGGGCTGGGCATGAAACAAGCCTCCAGGTTCTGTTTGGCCTGGCATCTGCTGAGGTTACCATTTTCTTTTTCTTTTTTAGACAAGGTCTGGCTCTGTCACCCGGGTAAGAGTGGGCGCTATCTCAGCCCACTGCAACCTCTCCCTACCGGGCTCGAGCGGTTCTCCCACCTCAGCCTCCTCAGTAGCTGGGACTACAGGTGCACACCACTATGCCTGGCTGACTTTTTTTTTTAATGTTCTGATTTTATTGTTATTTATGTATTTATTTTTTATTCCTTTTTTTTTTTAGATGGAGTCTTGCTCTGTCACCAGGCTGAAGTGCAGTGGCACGATCTTGGCTCACTGCAACCTCAGATTCCCAGGTTCAGACGATTCTTCTGCCTCAGCCTCCTGAGCAGCTGGGACTGCAGGCGTGTGCCACCAGGCTAATTTTTTTTGTATTTTTTGTATTTTTTAGTAGAGCAGGGTTTCACCATATTGGCCAGGCTGGTCTTGAACTCCTGACTTCAGGCGATCCGCCCACCTTCGCCTCCCAAAGTGCTGGAATTATAGGCGTGAGCCACTGCTCCCAGCCACCCTGCTGAGTTTTGTATTTTTGTAGAGGCAGGGTTGCGCCATGTAGCCCAGGCTGGTTTTTTGTTTTTGTTTTTGTTTTTTGTTTTGGAGTTAGAGTCTCGCTCTGTCACGCAGGCTGGAGTGCAGTGGCGTGATCTCAGCTCACTGCAATCTCCACCTCCCGTGTTCAAGTGATTCTCCTGCCTCAGCCTCTCAAGTAGCTGGGATTACACGCGTGCGCCACCACGCCTGGCTAATTTTTTTGTATTTTTAGTAGAGACGGGGGTTTCACCATGTTAGCCAGGCTGTTCTCGAACTCCTGAACTCAGGTAATCTGCCCGCCTTGGCCTCCCAAAGTGTTGGGATTACAGACGTGGGCCACCGTGCATGGCCACCACTTGCATTTTAGTTGTGGCGCCAACAGGGAGGAAACCTGGAACCCTGAGCTGGAGGCTGTAGACCCCACAAGTTTTGGGTGTGTGGGTCGTGTGTGACCCAGTGACCTCTGCAGACAAATGGAAGGAACTGTGCACATTTTAAATGTTCCTTAGCCAGGAAGGTGTATTCAGCATGGAATGAATGCAGGGGCAGCTGAGGAAGGGCCTCCTTGCTTTTCCGTGGGAACTCAAGAGTGAGAACCTTCCAGCTTCTGTTCCAGAAACACTTGGTGTCTCGTTGTTTGTGTTCCTGAAGTCATAATCTCACCTCTGTGCCTCCTGAAAACACAGAGGCCATGTGGCCTCTGATTTCTTTTTTTTTTTTTTTTTTTTTTTTGAGACGGAGTCTCGCTCTGTCACCCAGGCTGGAGTGCAGTGGCCGGATCTCAGCTCACTGCAAGCTCCGCCTCCCGGGTTCACGCCATTCTCCTGCCTCAGCCTCCCGAGTAGCTGGGACTACAGGCGCCTGCCACCTCACCCGGCTAAGTTTTTTTTGTATTTTTTAGTAGAGACGGGGTTTCACTATGTTAGCCAGGATGGTCTCGATCTCCTGACCTCGTGATCCGCCCGTCTCGGCCTCCCAAAGTGCTGGGATTACAGGCTTGAGCCACCGCGCCCGGCCGGCCTCTGATTTCTTTACGTTTACGAAGACTGAGTTAAAGGGTTTTTAGGTTGAACGATGGCTGAGCTCCTGTAGGCCCTTCTGTGGTGGGGCTGCCGTGGGCCTTGGTCGAGGGTGGTGGTTGCGTCTGTAGGACTGTCTGGACACCGCTCCTCTCACGCTTTCAGTTTGCAGCCCTGCATGCACACGTTCTGTGCGGCTTGCTACTCGGGCTGGATGGAGCGCTCGTCCCTGTGCCCCACCTGCCGCTGTCCTGTGGAGCGTATCTGTAAAAACCACATCCTCAACAACCTCGTGGAAGCGTACCTCACCCAGCACCCAGGCAAGTGTGGGCGGTCCACCCACCAGCACCCAAGCAAGTGCGGGCGGTCCACCCACCAGCACCCAGGCAAGTGAGGGCGGTCCACCCACCAGCACCCAAGCAAGCATCCAGGCAAGTGAGGGCGGTCCACCCACCAGCACCCAGGCACGTGAGGGCGGTCCACTCACCAGCACCCAGGCAAGTGAGGGCGGTCCACCCACCAGCACCCAGGCGAGGGAGGGCAGTCCACCCAGACCCCTCTTCCACAGCACTGTGCACACAAGCTTCCAGCAGTGTGAGCTGTGTCTGCCTGTTGTGTCTCACTGCTGGCCAATGGCACTGTGTTCTTTCAATTCTAGACAAGAGTCGCAGTGAAGAAGATGTGCAAAGTATGGATGCCAGGAATAAAATCACTCAAGACATGCTGCAGCCCAAAGTTAGGCGGTCTTTTTCTGATGAAGAAGGGAGTTCAGAGGACCTGCTGGAGCTGTCAGACGTTGACAGTGAGTCCTCGGACATTAGGTAAATCATGCCCCTGGCTCAGAGCAGAGTATGGGAGCTGGAGGAGCATCAGAACCAGGACCGAGAGCTCACCACTGGGTGGACAGCGTGGGTCCTGAGTTCCGGTTCTGCCCCTGAGCTCACCGCTGGGTGGACAGCGTGAGTCCTGAGTTCCGGTTCTGCCCCTGAGCTCACCGCCGGGTGGACAGCGCGGGTCCTGAGTTCCGGTTCTGCCCCTGAGCAGCCAAGCTCTTAAATGGCTTCAGCTTGGTTTCTGGTATTGGATAGAATTAGCACCTCCCCTGAGAGGGCGTGGCAGTGACTGGGTGAACACTTATGGGGGTAGTCGGGTAGCCAGCAGAGCGCCAGCCGCAGGCGGCTGCCGGGACATCTGCACCCTTGGCTGACACCCTTCCCTTAGCTTCGACTCGTCATGGGCTGGCATCTCTGGCTGTGACAGAGGGACTTCATTCCATATGTTATTTTTTCCCACATAAGCACATGTATTCTTTGTAGCTGATCTAGTGACTGTAAAGTCCTGTAGTATAAATTACAGCGTTTATCATTTGTCAGGATGTTATTACAGAAGAGGCCCCATCACCTGGACCAGACAGTCCCGGCCTCAGAGACCTTGTTTATCGGCTGCCATGTAGATGTTTCCTAATGCACAAGTCCAGGGTCTGAATGTTGGGTCAAGACCATATTTAAAAAGACAATGAACACATTAAAAAAAACCCAAAACTTATCTTTGTTTGCTTTTGCCAAGTTTAACATGTGACTGTTAAGCAAAAAGACGGGAACAAAAACCACTTCAGCGTTAAGATTTTGCTGCATCTTCCCAGCTATTCGTACATGCATCCTAATCGTTAACAAAATGAAATGTAATATACTAACAGGGTTTTGTCTTTTTTTGAGACGGAGTTTCGCTCTTGTCGACCAGGCTGAAGTGCAATAGCACGATTTTTATTTATTTATTTATTTATTTATTTTTGAGACAGAGTCTCGCTCTGTCGCCAGGCTGGAGTGCAGTCGCGCGATGTCGGCTCACTGCAACCTCCGCCTCCTGGATTCAAGTGATTCTCCTGCCTCAGCCTCTCGAGTAGCTGGGACAACAGGCGCGCACCACCACACCCAACTAATTTTTTTGTATTTTTAGTAGAGACAAGGTTTCACCACGTTGGCCAGGATGGCCTCGACCTCCTGACCTCGTGATCTGCCCACCTCGACCTCCCAAAGTGCTGGGATTACAGGCGTGAGAAACAAATGTTTTTATGAAGCTTGGATTCAGCTGCACATACAGCTCGGTAATGTCCCCAGCATTTGAATTGGGAAGCATTTGCTGTGCATTTATTTATTTATTTATTTATTTATTTATTTATTTATTGAGAGGGAGTCTCGCTTTGTCACCCAGGCTGGAGTGCAGTGGCACCATCTCGGCTCACTGCAAGCTCCGCCTCCTGGGTTCATGCCATTCTCCTGCCTCAGCCTCCGAGTAGCTGGGACTACAGGCGCCCGCCACCACGCCCAGCTAATTTTTTTGTATTTTTAGTAGAGACGGGGTTTCACCATT